>NC_068316.1:10411919-10586919 GCF_025860055.1 Xyrauchen texanus
ATCCATTTTATTGATTTGTTTTAATTGAGTGGGTTATTGTCATCACCCCTATATTTAAAGTAACTTTTTAACTTCAAGTTTAAATCTATCTCCTTTACACATCTAAACAAAAAATGAAAATAAACATTACACATAGAGAGGAATATATTCTTCATAAACAAAGTGCAGATACTATATAATACAGAACAATTGATCGAACATTTTGATTATATGTTAACTTATATGCATAGTTTTTAGTAATCAGTAATCAGCACTGGTAATGTTGCATTCAGTGTAGATGATGTGTAATATGGAAATATGGCATTTATGGGGTGCACAGTCGGTTCATTTGCCTTCCTCTTCTTGTCCACAAATTCCATGGCTCTCTTCACCCAAGGCTTTTCTGGATCGGAGCAAACAGTAACTCCTCTGACTGTTTTAAATCTACAAATTCATGAAAGTAAAAAATTAGCATGATGATAAAATAAAATATATAGGTTATATTTATGGCACAAATAGTTAATAATGTGTTTATTTATTTTATGCTGTTCCTAAAACCTGGTTTGGTATCAAAACATTGTCAATATGCTGAACTTGAAATACACCCTTTATTGAAAACAGCCTTTTTAGCTCAAATTGTTCAATTAATACTGTAGTTTGCCCAGGTCTGTCATAACTTATAGAGTTCCACAAGAAAAATAACTCACCCAATGGCATCAATATGGCAAATTACTGCTTTTTGTCGCTTGTAATATATAATATTTTCCTTGCGTAGTATAGTATTTGATGTCTTGAGACAAGGGCAGGATGAAAGGCCATTCACTGCAAACATAGTTTAAACACCTCAGAATGACATTCATTAAGTCAAGATCATGTCATTTCAGGTAACATCATATTTATTATATTTATCAGTAAAAAGCATGAACATTTTTTACAGAGACATAAAGTTCTTACTTTGGCAGGTGACATAAGTGAGCAGCATTGTAGCTAGGCACAGTAGAATTGATAGCGACCTCATCTTCTCTCATGCAAGTCTGATGTGTAATACCTATAGCTTACCACAACATGCACTTTTATAAAAGCTCACAAGGGGGAAAATGAACATCATAGCTTCCTCCCACAGAGATGTCACCTGTCAGCTTGGAAACAAAAATGACCCCCCCAATCACCTCTCGGTCGACCACCATCATCTCACAGGAACATTTGCAGCTCTCCGTTTGCAATTATAGAGACAGATCATTGTATTTAATGGTCTTCATGTCAATGAAGCTGAGGTCAACCTAAATATACAGTAGGTGTGTTGCACAACGGAAAGTACCATGATGTACAGAATGAAGAAAAAATGATAATAATTAATGAGTTTTTCACGTGATACAGTGACCACTTACAGTGTATCATGCACAATGTACAATTTCTTTAAAATCTGTAGACGTTTCAGAACACATTTACCATTAAATAACCAAATAATAATCATGCCCTTTAAATAAAAGTGAAATACGAATGTAATGGGTAGCAAGACACCTTTATAACACATGATATGCTTAACTAGCAACATTTCAAACAGTGGTTTACATAAATTGCAAGCAAATATGATAGATATCGCTGTGAACAATGTAAACATGGCAAAATTGATCTTCATGCATTCTTTTAGACTTGGTAATATTGAGACATCGCATTGGTTTCCTGCAGCTTTGTGGTTTGTGTTTTGTAGGGGCTGCTATGTGACAAAGCCTCTGTGGTCATTCACCGAACTGGGGGGGAAATACACAATAAATATACCTACACCCTTTTTCCAAGTACAGAGGACAGAATTTCTAATAATCAAACTAAGTCAGACAAAAGTGATGGTTTTATTTGGAAATTATGAATGTGATAATGTATATTTGCCATCTCTGGAATCAGTTCTAAAAATGTTTCAAGTCAATGTACAAAAGCTAATCCCATTTAGGTCAGATGAAGTCAGTTATCAAACAAAAGGGTATATTCAATAGAACAAATAAGGGTAATTAGAGAGTTTATGTTTGAGGAACATTAACATTTATTCATTTAAAAGATACTTTTATCCAAAGCAATTTACAAATGAGAATAATACAGGTAGAATACAAGAAGTGTTATATTAGGTGTCTTTAACTACTAGTATATGAGACAATGTACTCATTATATACATGTTGTTGCATTGTACTTACTGTACATTTAAAGAAACTGCAGTTAATTGCATTTTTAGTTAGTCATTTACATGCTTTTATGAAAGTGGTTAATGCTTACTGACTGAGCTGCATGTATATGGAAGTAAAGAGTACGCCACTTATACAGTGCATGTTAACCGGAACGCTGCTTTCTCACAATAACCCGCTATCTGGTGTTAATGTAAACGTAGTTAAAACTTACCCCTAACATTTTCTTGATTTCAAAATGCAAAAAAGACACCTTTTCTTTTTTCAGACAGGTTAAACTGTGCACCGTTATAACACTTTGTGTGAATATTTAGACGCAGAGACAAAACAGGTGAAAATAAAATGAGGCATGTCTTTTTACATGTGCATCTACTGAGGCTGCTGATGGGGAAAGTCATTGTGGTGTACTGCAAAATCATATGACCTTTAATGTGTGCTATGTAAAGTTTTTATGACGTATAGGTGGAACTGCAGTGCCTCATGAAACCTTTCCTCATTGCTCTTTTGGCACCTAGTAAAGATATATTCATCTTTAAAGACATAGGACATACAAGCAATAAGAAAACATTTAAAATAAAGACTGCCATGCTACAGCACAGAAAACCATAGGTCATGTGATTTCTGCATGTTTAGATTGTTTGATAGATACATTTTTGTCATTGATATCTGAAAGGAAATTCCTGTGCAGCAGCAGTTGCTACATCCAGCAGAGACTAAATAATATACAATATTAACTTTATAATAAACTCTGACAAACTATAAATAAAATAGGATAATAACTAAACATACAAGAGACAGGGTATAGATGTATACCCTGTTGAAGAAGAAGAAATAAAATGCATTGCTGGTCATCAGCATATGTTGTGTTTTGGATGCTGGTCACCAGGATAGTGTCCTGGTGCCCTCAGCAGGCTTAGTGAGATAGTTCACCCAAAAATATCATCATTTACTCACACTAATGCCATGCAGCTTCAGAGGTCTGGTCACCACTCACTTGCATTGTATGGACCTACAGAGCCAAAATATTCTTCTAAAAATCTTTGTTTGGGTTCTGCAGAAGAAAGAAAGTCATACACATCTGGGATGGCACATGGATGAGTAAATGATGTGAGAATATTCATTTCTGGTTGAACTATCCCTTTAATGAGTTTACAGAGCCTTCTTTGGTCAACAAGCTTAATTAGGAGGACCATACTTGTCAAAGATAAATTTATATAGTGAACAACATTATGCTGGTATACCAGCTATACAAGCACTAAGCACCATAACCATAGACGTTGGAACAGGGGGGGCGGCCGCCCCCTAAATTCACCCAAGTACTAAAAAAACAATACATTTAACGTTAGAGTTTGTAAAATACAGACTGATGTCTATGTAAGAGGTAATAATAATCCTTTCCATTATAATTCGACACGTTTTATTCATATCAGATACACATTGTGTAAGTAACTTTAATGTTTACTCTATTCTTCTCCCAGTTCACCAGCCACTTACTTTTAAGTATTTCGGGAGTGGATGAATTCACGTGTTGTAAATCCAACAGATCCGATTCTCTGAACCGCGTCTGCGGCACAAACTAACATGGCGGCGCCCATCGCGCATACAGCTGAACTAACGCGATCGTTATAAAGGTGTTTAAACAACAATACACTTCCACTTGCATGTATTTGACAATCGGAATATCAGATATTTCATGCCATAACTAACACATTTGCGAATATTCTGAATAAAAAAGGAAAAATGACATAAAAGCAGATCATCATTTATTCAGCGCTGTTGTTGCTGCGGTGTGTCACGTGACAAGCAATGATGCGTCACCATGGAAACCATAAAGTGACACATTCTAAATAACGATAAACAAGCAATACATTGACACTAGAAACCTTTTATAATGACAGCATTTTTATATTGCCTATTCCGCATCTCAACGCACGCATAAAGCTTGCCACAAAGAACCGGCCAAAGTAAGGATTATGCATTAAACATTTAAATTGTTTATTAACCCTTGTGCATCAATTAAAACAAGTTACACATAGGTTCATTATGGACAAAAATGGCCATGTCCAAAAACTGTCATAAAAATATTATAGATTTATATTTTTTTCCACTTTCACTGACATAATTTTTTTAACCAGCATCAGCTCTAATCATAATGACCAAACATTCATTCATTTTTAGAATTTTAACCCTTTAAACGCTGGTTTGTTTACATAATGCCACTGTTGTTTTTTAGGAAAAAATTAAAAATAGTAATTATTTTCAATTTAATAGATGCTAAGCAGAATTTTTTTCTTTGATTATTAGAGCCTCGGATATGTCAATGATTAACAACAACATTCATTTTGATGCTTTCATATTTTTTATGCAGTATCAGATTTAAAAAAAGCTACCACTCAGGTCCATAATGGACAAAAATGGCCATGTCAAAAAGTGTCATAAAAATATTATAGAATAATATTTTTTCTACTTTCACTGACTTATATTTTAACCAGAATCAGTTCTAATCATAGTTACCAAACATTCATTTATTTTCAGAATTTTAACACTTTAACAACAACATTCATTTTGATGCTTATGCAGTATCAGATTTAAAAAAAAGCTACCACTCAGGTCCATAATGGACAAAAATGGCCATGTCAAAAAAGTGTCATAAAAATATTATAGAATAATATTTTTTCTACTTTCACTGACTTATATTTTAACCAGCATCAGTTCTAATCATAATTACCAAACATTCATTTATTTTCAGAATTTTAACACTTTAAACGCCGGTTTGTTTACATAATGCCACTGTTGTTTTTTATAAAAAATATAATAATTATAATTATTTTCAATTTAATAAATGCTAAACAGAATTTTTTTTATTTTTATTATTAGAGCCTCAGACACATACAAACCACACTCTGAAATCCATACCAACACACTCACACAATTATATATTCATAATGTATCTAATTGGCTCTATAATATGCATAAGCCAAAAACAGCAGAAAACAACAACAAAAGCGATGATATGCCAAACCTGAAAAAATGGCACGATCTGATAAAAAATATTTAAAATGTAAATTTTGAAGCCTTGCCAACATAATGAAAGCATGTTAAACAAGATTGCATAATTTTATAGTTAAATGGCACTGGGATTAAAAATCGCAGTTTTAATGGGTTTCATTGGGCCATTTTTGTCCAAAACGACGCTAAGAGGGAGTATTTTGTGTAACTAGTGCAAAAAATATTTTTTTAAAGAAAATAGGGTGAAATATTAAAATTCCAATAAAAATTCACACCTGTGGAAAATGTTATGCAGTTAGCATTAACACAGACAAAGTTATCATAAAACAAAACTGAAAAAGCCAAAAATGTCCACAAGGATGCACAAGGGTTAATAAACTACTGTTTTCTGTCAGTTTTTGGTTCATTTATGAGACGCGCTCCAGTTCACGCGCCGGCGCCTCCGTGTCCTAATTATATTGTCTACTATATTTGCTTCTTATTTATTAATCCTGTCAATTTGTTGATGAAAACATTGATTAAAATGAAGATACAATTTATACAAATCGAAATTCACTTAAAACAAAACAATAAGTGGTCAGAATTATGTCTGACCCATTCCAAATGTTTTCCGATAGACTCAAGCACTGATGGAACAAAGAGCGCGCATTTCGACATTTGCAGTAAAAACTTGAAATATAAATTCTCAGAAAATGCATTTAATACCAATATATTGAAACGTCTGTTTATATACTCCATTAATAAAGGAGTCCAGACATTGGAAAAATATCAGTCCACATGCGTTTTATATTTAATATTTAGGTACTTTTAGGTAGCAAAATATTTTTTAGAAAATTCTACTAGACTACGTCACTCATAAATCATGAAATTTCACACATCCACCATCTCTTGAGTTTTATTAAAAATCTTTAACTTTTAGGTAGCAAAATATTTTTTAGTAATTCTGTCAATTACACTAAGGTTAGATTTCATTGAAGGTAAATTGGAGCGGCACACTGAGCTGTGCGTAAAGGTGCGTACACACTGCCAGCGACTCAATACCATTCATTTTCAATGCGAGGGATTTCCAAGATGGCGGAGTGAGCGGACACGCTTTTGCAGGCTCTGAGGAAAATTAGATTGAAAACGTCTTAAAACTGTTACCTCTGGTAAAAATAAACAAAAATAAAAAAGAGGAAAAATAAAATAACATTTACGATGGATAACACCAATCAAACAGATACCGTGGATTATGACCATGACTACAACTTCAAGGCTCTCGCTGAGGCGTGTGATGATGGAGAAATTGAAGATATGATGACTGAAACTGCCAAAACAAGATATGACCATACACCTTTGCCCAGCCCGAATCCTAAGAAAATAAGAGCAAAGGAAAAGGACAAAATTAAACAAACCGAAGGAATATCAAATGAAGTGATCTTCGATGCAATTCAAACTCTAATTTAAGAGATTCGACGAGCAAGATCAACGACTGAAAAAAATGGAGAAAACAATGGAGGAAAATGCAAATGCAGTGAAAGAGAATAAAGAAGATATCGTCGAACTGAAAAAAGAAGTAGCAGACTTACGAAATGAGAACGTCTCACTGAGGCAGCAGTGTTTAGAGCATGCTAGATACAAGAGAAGATGGGATCTCAGACTGATCGGTCTTCCAGAAAAGGAAAAGGAAGAAACAAGAGAAACGGTGATTGGAATCCTTACCAGGGTGATTCCGTGGTCAGTGGAGAAGCTCCGGCAGTCGGTGGATACAGTGCATCGGTTAGGAAGAAGAAACGACCCTGCTACCAACAAGTTACCCAGACCAGTGATCATTCAGTTTGCGATGCGAACTGTGCGTGATGAAGTGTGGAAAAAATCAAGAGAGGCAAGAGTGTGTAAAGAGATGAACATTCATTTCAAAGAAGACTTCTCAAAGGAAGATCGCGAAGCTCGTGCTAAGTTGTGGCCAAAAGTCCAAGAAGCAAGAAAAAAAGGGAAGAGAGCGTTTTTAAAAGAAGGCTATGCACTGATTGATGGGTTAAGAGTTGACCCGTAATTGTGTGCTCTCAAGGTAATACGTAGCCTCACGTAAAAATATTCAAGATTGTTGCAATCACATAAGGACAGATGGAATTTATCTAAAAAAAAAAAAATAAAAAAAAAAATCTGTAAGAAAAGAGGTTAACTAAATTAAAACTGTTTGTTCTAGATGTTATGGTATTATAATAAGGACAACATGTTCACTCCTGCGTTTAAATTTAAGTGTGTGCTAAGGGTTGAGATAGTAACGTTAACTTAATTTATGTCCATTTCTTTTCTATCTTTAAATGCTAGGGGGTTAAAAAACAGTGTTAAGAGGAAAGCTATTTTTTTATTTTGCAAGGAACAAAAAGTGAATTGTGTTTTCTTACAAAGATTTTGGAAAGTTCAATGGGGCGATTTAGCCTGGTTTGCACATGGATCTTCGCATTCAGCTGGAGTGATGGTATTATTTAACAGATTTGAAGGCTCTGTTATTTTTCACGAAGGGGATACAGAAGGCCATTGGCTAATGGTAGCAGTAGAAATACATGATAAATGTTACATATTACTTTGTATTTATGGGTATAACAGTAAAGGGGCTAATAGAGAAATGATTGAGAAACTTGGAAAATCGGTTAATGAATGGAAAAAAAGTATAATGCAGAAAATGTGATAATAGGTGGTGACTTTAATATTGCCCCTGATTCATGGCTAGATAGGAGACCTCAGAGAGCTTCACATTCTGATACAATACTGAATTTCTGTAAAACTGTAAATGTGGTTGATTACTGGAGGGTATCAAACCCAAACATCTTTCAATATACGTGGTTTAACCCCTCAGGAAATGGGCAATGTTCAAGATTAGATTATTGGCTTATTTCTTGTGAACTATGTAAAAGTGTCTCTGAGTGTAAAATTACAGCAGCCCCACTTACAGATCACTGTATGGTCACTCTGTCTATAGAAGTTAGTAAGAAACTTAACATTTCTCCTAATATTTGGAAGTTTAATAATGACTTGTTAAAGAATGATAGATTTTACCAAAAAGTGTTGGCTCTTATTGAAGAGATTGATAAATTAGATATGTCTAACTTAAATAAATGGGAATGGTTCAAATTTAGTGTTAAACAAATAGCAATTGATACAGGTAAATTTTTATCAGTGAGGAGAAAACAGAAACAAAGGGAATTGATTGAAGAAATTAACTCTCTGGTAGTTAATATACAGAAAGCACCAGATAATTCAGCAAAATTACAGACGCTGCAATCTCAATTAGATAAGTTATATTCAGAAAAAGCAAATGGAGCTTATATTCGATCAAGAGTGCGATGGATTGAGGAGGGAGAAAAAAGTTCTTCATATTTTTTTGGCCTTGAAAAGCAAAGACAAACAAAGAAAAAGATTTGCAAACTTAAGATTAATGAAATTATAACAGATGATCAAACAACGATTCAAAATGAAATTTTTCTTTTCTATTCTAACCTTTATAAATCCAATTATAATAAAGCAAATTGTGATTCTTTATTTGGGAATATAAGAAATAAAATAACTAAACTGAAAGAGGAAGACAAGGTTTTAGTTGATGATGAGTTGACCTTGGAGGAAATGGATTTAGCTTTAAAACAAATGAGTAATGGTAAATCACCAGGTATTGATGGTCTATCTACTGAATTTTTAAAACATTTTTGGAAAGATATTCGTAAACTATTATATAATGCACTTTTAGAATGTATTCAGAAAGGAAGTTTATCACCTACTATGAAAACAGGTTTAATAACCTTGTTACCTAAACCTAAAAAACAGTTGTTATTATTAGATAATTGGAGACCAATAACGCTGTTATGTACAGATTATAAATTACTTGCCCTGGTTTATGCTAATCGTCTTAAATTGGTACTTGGGAAACTTGTAGAGGAATATCAATCAGCATTCATCAAGGGAAGATATATTCAAAACCATATTAGACTAATCTTGGATATGATTGATTATCAATCACTGATACATTCAGAAAGCCTCATTTTGTTTTTAGATTTCTTTAAAGCATTCGATACTGTGGAGCATGAATTTTTATTTACAACGCTTAGAATGTTTGGTTTTGGGGAAGGGTTTTGCAAGGTAATTAAAATTTTCTATAACAACATTTATAGTTATATATCCCTTAATCCAGGCATGACTCCTAGAATTGACATCTTACGTGGTATTAGACAGGGCTGTCCAATCTCTCCAAAATTGTTTATATTATGTACTCAAATGTTAGCTTATTTAGTTGTCAACCATCCTCAATTAAAAGGAATTACCATTTCTGATTATGAATATCGAATTAGTCAATTTGCTGATGATACAGTAATATTTTTAAAAGACAAATCTATAGTTAAAAAAGCTCTGAATATTATTTCAGTTTTTTCTGGAGCATCAGGTTTATGCCTAAATTTAAAAAAATGTGAACTTTTTCCTCTTTTTTCATGTAATGAAGAAAATATGGAATCCATACCTGTTCATTCTGAAGTGAAATACTTAGGTTTAAAAATGGTTAAAGAAATTCATATGAGAGAATTAGTAAATATAGAAGAGAGAATTGATAGTATGAAAAATCCCTTAATCATTGGCTTATGAGAGATCTGTCTATCATGGGCAGAATACTCTTGACCAAAGCAGAAGGCATATCTAAACTGATTTACCCATGCTACTCTCTGTATGTTTCTCCTCAACTGATAAAAAAGGTAAATTCTATTTTGTTTAATTTTATATGGAAAAACAAAACTCATTATATTAAAAAATCTCAGATGATTAAAGATTATAAAAAGGGAGGTCTAAAAGCCGCTGAATTTGAATCGATGGTTGGAGTACTTAAACTGAATTGGATTAAAATGTATTTAGCACAACCCAACTCAATGTGGTATCATATTCCAAAGTCTATATTCGAGCAAGTTGGAGGACTAGATTTTTTGCTGAAATGTGATTTTGAGGTTTCCAAATTGTCAATTAAGCTTTCAAAATTCCACAAGCAGATTCTGTACTACTGGAAATTGATATTCACTCAAAATGTTTCACCACATTGTTCCACATTGTGGAATAATAGAACCATTACAATAAATAGAAAGTCAGTATTCAAAAAGGAGTGGTATGGGAAAAATGTTATACATGTTGTTGATCTTTTAGATGAAACAGGTCTAATTATTCAACATAATGCATTCATGGAGAAATTTGAGATAAAATGTTCCATTAGAGAATTTAATACACTGTGTAAAGCCATTCCTCTTGCTTTAAAACAACAAATCCAAAGCACTCTTACATACTCAAAGGTAACTGTTAAACTGCCCGAGTTAAAGATTGGAGAAGTATATATTGGAGACAAAAAATGTAGTAATAAAGTAATAGGGAATGTATTAAAATGTAAGTTGTTTTCAGATTACAATAAACCTTCAAAATTTAAACAATTTGAAAATGAAACTTTTAAAAACAAATTCTGTAAGTACCTTAAATGGCCAATACTACCTAAAATGAAGGATATTCAGTTTAGGATTATTAATAACGTGTATCCCGCTGCTGAGGTTTTGCGTAAAAGATTCCGTTTTGAAGTAGATCCTTGTGTGTTTTGCTTAGTAGAGCCCGAAACCATTGATCATTTATTTTATTCTTGTCCAGTAATATTGGAATTCTGGCAGGATCTTTTCAGTTGGTTAAACATTGATATCAACACTGATATTCCATCACTAAATTTGTTTCAGATTTTGGTTTATGCAGATGGGTTTTCAAAAAAGTTGTCTTATACTTTGAACATTATTATTACAATGGGTAAATACCATATACACAAAAGTAAGTGGAATAACAGTAAGCCCTCTTTAAATTACTTTAAAAATGAATGCAAAAATTATTTAGAATCTTTAAAACATTTATCCAAAGAGAATCAAACCCTTGAAGAATTGTATAAATCCATGTATGAGTCTCTTTCCTTTTAAGTTTGGTAAGATTTAAATATGTTTTTTTTTTTTTTTTTTTAAATGTTTCCTTGCACCCCCTAGATAATAGTTAATAAATGTTGTTTTGTTTGTTGTTATTGTATGTAATATATACACATATGGACATTTAGGATGGAGATTTAAAAAAAAAAAAAAAAAAAGTGTATATTTGTATTTGGCATTTGATTGTTCCCTATTTGTTTTTGTAAATTGGTATTGTTCAATAAAGAGAAAAAAAAAAAAAAGAAATTACAAAAAAAAAAAAAAAATTCATTTTCAATGCGACTTCCAGCGACTTCCGGCGACACGAGCTGTCGCGACCGTTGGCGCTAGATGTGGGCGTGTCCAGCGACGCGACAAAGTTGAGAAAAGTCCAATAGGGGCTGGCTGCAGACTACGGGCGAGTGGAGCTCCATTCAAAAGCGAAATACGTCACCTCCACTGCGCCGAGCGCATATATACGTCACCTCTACTGCGGCCTTATACTGTCTATGACTGCGACCGGCGCATATATATATATATATATATATTTATTTATTTATTTAACCGGCGCATATATACGTGACCTCACCCGCGAAGTGGAGGTGGCGTATTTCCTGTTTGAGAGTGGAGCTCAATCGCCCACAGTCTGCAGCCAGACCCTTCTCGAAAAGTTCAACTTTGGGCGACTAGCAGAGCGACAGCCAATAGGAGAGAAGGCGGAGAGCTCACGTGATCCTTCTCTCTCTCTCAGCTCCTGCAGTAACGGAAAGATGGATGAAAGGCTAATTCTTGCTGTTAGAAATTTTCCAGTGCTCTATGATATGTCTCTTCCCACGTACAAGGACATTTTTAAGAAAAATACTGCGTGGAAAGGTGTATCTGAGATCGCTGGGATTTTATGGACCCAGACAGACCGGCATTTGCATTTTCGCCGCAGATAAACAGCCGCTATGGCAAACAGCACGCCTTGTTTCTCATTCATCTTTGATATAAAGCATGTTATGTACTGATTCCATTTATATTTAGTCTTTTCCCTCCAAAATGTTGTGTTTTAGTGGCAAGAAAAGAGATTCGCTGTCAACAGCAAAGGAATGACATCCGTGAATGTCATTTATAAACGTTACTAGGCAACCAGTAGTGGGAACACCCACTAGCGACTTCACCGCCAGCCACTGGCGACCTGCAGCGATAAAGTCGCTGGCAGTGTGTACGCACCTTAACACCCACAGACGTGAAGTGAATGAGACAGAGGCTGACCGGTACTGTCTGAAATGGTTAACTCTGTGGCGATGCATGTGCAAAACAGATTTAACTAATCATAAAGTCAATCAGGATACATAACACAGCCTACTATAGGCCTACACTAAACCCCCCCTCTCACAATATAGTTCCCACGTCCCTGACCATAACCCATCTTGGAAGAGCATTAAAATTCATGCTAGTCTTTTCAATAGGGTATATATATTATTAGAACTGCTTTTGAATTTGCATCTGTTTCAAACTGTATGCAGGTTTAAATTAGTTTGTCCCCAATTCAAAGTACATTTAAAATAGAATATCCAAGGTACCATACCATTTGCAGTAGTTTTTTTAAAGAGTGAATCTGTGCATGCTTTTGGGACTAACATTGCCTACAACTATTCAGGGTTGGAAGGAGTTTTGAAAAATAATACTCAAGTAAAAGTACTGTTACTTCTTAAAAAATGTAGTGTAAGTAGAGTAAAAGTACCTGTCCTAAAAACTCAAGTAAGAGTAAAAGAGTAGCTCATTTAAAAGTACTCGAGAGTAGTGAGTATTGAGTACTGAGTTGCAAAAGCTATGACCCTTTATAATAAAAACTGTATGCTGCAATTTAAAAATACAGCACAAATACCATAATTTACATTCCTTTCTATGGCTGTTTATCAGAAAGAACAAAAAATATAGGTTTTTTATAGGTGTTTGTGATTGACCACTTTTAAAATGCATCACTTGATACTGTGAACACCTATATGTAAATAAATAAATAAAAGGGCGACATTATTACAAAATTTTATGTAACAATTACATTAAAATCAGTTTATAGTTTCCTTAATGCCGACTGAGAGAGTTATTGTTGCGTATTAAATATGTTCAAAACAATGCAAGGAAGACAGAACAAAACACTAAAAAAACAGGGTCACTTGGTTCTTTAAAGGACTCTTTCAATTTCACACAAAAATGACAATTCTCTCATCATTTAGTCACCCTTATGCCATCCCAGATGTGTATAACTTTCTTCAGCAGAACACAAATTAAGATTTTTAGAAGAATTTATCACGTCTTTTGGTCCATACACACACATATACATACACAGAAGCAAGTCTTTAGAATTAACACAATCCATTTTATTGATTTGTTTTAATTGAGTGGGTTATTGTCATCACCCCTATATCTAAATTAACTTTTTAACTTCAAGTTTAAATCTATCTCCTTTACACATCTAAACAAAAAATAAACATTACACTGTCACGTGTTCATGTGTTTGAGATCTTGTTTCCCCCCCGTCTTTTGTAATGTTGGTTCTGTCCGGTTAGTTTTCCCGCTCCTCGTTTGTGTTCAGTTTCTTCACCTGTGTTCAGTCAATTATCCCATTAGTCCCAGTTCTTTTAAGCCCTGTGTTTTCCCTCAGTGTTTGTTGGTCATCGTCATTGTATGGTTGTGTTTTCCCTTAAGTTCCTAATGTTTGGATGTAGTTGGATGTTCCTCCCTAGCCTGTGTTTCCATGTTTCTAGTTCCTGTGTTTTCTAGTTTTATGTTTGTTTCCCCATCGTGGGTGTTCCTTTGTGTTTGTTAATAAATCAGTTATTTTGGTAATCCTCGTGTCCTCGTCCTCGTCTACCTGCACACACCCTGACAGAACGACCAACCCAAAGAAAAGATGGAGAGCTGGAGGAAAGCCTTCATTGGAACCCGCCTAGCTGTGTTCCGTGGGAACCGTGGAGGTCGCAGGGGAGGATATGGGCGACCTAGCCCAGTTCCAAGGCCAGTTCAGCCAGAGCCCGTTTTCAAGCAAGAGCCAGTAGCCATGACTGTCAGTGAGCCAGCGCCTATAGCCTCGACCGTCCCTGAGCCAGCGCCTGTAGCCTCGACCGTCCCTGAGCCAGCGCCTGAAGCCTTGACCGTCCAAGAGCCAGTGCCAGTGGCCGTGACCGTCCAAGAGCCAGTGCCAGTGGCCGTGACCGTCCAAGAGCCAGTGCCAGTGGCCGTGACCGTCCAAGAGTCCGTACCCCCCAAGCTTTCTAGAGCTCCACCTTCCGAGCCTCCCGAGCTTTCCAGAGCTCCGCCTCCCGAGCTTTCCAGAGCTCCGCTTTCTGAACTTTCCAGAGCTCCGCCTACCGAGTCTTCCAGGGCTCCTTCCGAGCTTTCCAGAGCTCCGCCTTCTGAGCCTTCCGAGCTTTCCAGAGCTCCGCCTTCTGAGCCTTCCGAGCTTTCCAGAGCTCCGCCTTCCAAGCTTTCCAGAGCTCCGCCTTCTGAGCCTCCCGAGCTTTCCAGAGCTCCGCCCTCCGAGCTTTCCAGAGCTCCGCCCTCCGAGCTTTCCAGAGCTCCGCTTTCAGAGCTTCCTAGAGCCCCACCGTCCGAGCCTCCCGAGCTTTCCAGAGCTCCGACTCCCGAGCCTCCTAGAGCTCCACCTTCCGAGCCTCCTAGAGCTCCACCTTCCGAGCCTCCTGAGCTTTCCAGAGCTCCGCCTTCCGAGCTTCCTGAGCTTTCCAGAGCTCCGTCCTCCGAGCTTTCCAGAGCTCCGTCCTCCGAGCTTTCCAGAGCTCCGTCCTCCGAGCTTTCCAGAGCTCCGTCCTCCGAGCTTTCCAGAGCTCCGTCCTCCGAGCTTTCCAGAGCTCCGTCCTCCGAGCTTTCCAGAGCTCCGTCCTCCGAGCTTTCCAGAGCTCCGTCCTCCGAGCTTTCCAGAGCTCCGTCCTCCGAGCTTTCCAGAGCTCCGACTTCCGAGCTTTCCAGAGCTCCGCCTTCCGAGCTTTCCAGAGCCAAGCCTCTCGAGCCTCCCAGGGCTCCGCCTCTCGAGCCTCTCGAGCCTCCCAGGGCTCCGCCTCTCGAGCCTCTCGAGCCTCCCAGGGCTCCGCCTCTCGAGCCTCTCGAGCCTCCCAGAGCTCCACCCCTCAAGTCACTCGAGCCTTCCTGGGCTCCGCCTCAAGCTTCTCGAGCCTCCCAGGGCTCCACCTCAAGCCTCACGAGCCTTCCAGGGCTCCGCCTCTCGAGCCTTCCAGGGCTCCGCTTCCAGAACCTCTCGAGCCTCCCAGAGCTCCGCCTCTCAGGTCTCTCGAGCCTCCCAGAGCTCCGCCCCTCAAGTCACTCGAGCCTCCCTGGGCTCTGCCTCAAGCTTCTTGAGCCTTCCAGGGCTCCGCCTCTCAAGTCTCTCGAGCCTCCCAGAGCTCCGCCTCTCAAGCCTCTCGAGCCTTCCAGGACTCCGCTTCCAGAGCCTCTCGAGCCTCCCAGAGCTCCGCCCCTCAAGTTACTCGAGGCTTATAGGGCTCCGCCTCTCAAGCCTCTCGAGCCTCCCAGAGCTCCGCCCCTCAAGCCTCACGAGCCTTCCATGGCTCCGCCTCCTGAGCCTCCTACGGCTCCGCCTTCAGTGGCTCCCACGGCTCCGCCTTCTGAGCCTCCTAATCCATCGCCTCCCTCGGCTCTGCCTCCTGAGCCTCCCACGGCTCCACCCCCTGAGCCTCCCGAGCTTTCCATGGTTCCTCCTCGCTCGGCTCTGCCTCCTGAGCCTCCCACGGCTCCGCCCCCTGAGGCCTCTGAGCCTCCCTCAGCTCCGCCTCCAGAGCCTCCCTCAGCTAAGCATCCCTTGGCTCCGCTTCCAGAGCCTCCTACGGCTCCGCCTCCCGAGCCTCCTACTGCTTCACCTCCAGAGCCTCCTACGGCTCCGCTGCCAGAGCCTTCCAGGTCACCGCCTCTAGGGCCTCCTCCCAGGGGTCCTGACCCTGTCCCTGACCTGTGGCCTCCTCCCAGGCCTCCTGACCCTGTTCCTGTCCAATGGCCTCCTCCCAGGCCTCCTGACCCAGTCCCTGTCCTGTGGCCTCCTCCCAGGCCTCCTGACCCGGTCCCTGTCCTGTGGCCTCCTCCCAGGCCTCCTGACCTGGTCCCTGTCCTGTGGCCTCCTCCCAGGCCTCCCGACCCAGTCCCTGTCCTGTGGCCTCCTCCCAGGCCTCCCGACCCAGTCCCTGTCCTGTGGCCTCCTCCCAGGCCTCCCGACCCAGTCCCTGTCCTGTGGCCTCCTCCCAGGCCTCCCGACCCAGTCCCTGTCCTGTGACCTCCTCCCAGGCCTCCCGACCCGGTCCCTGTCCTGTGGCCTCCTCCCAGGCCTCCCGACCCGGTCCCTGTCCTGTGGCCTTCCCCCAGGCCTCCCGACCCGGTCCCTGTCCTGTGGCCTCCTCCCAGGCCCCCTGACCCAGTCCCGGTCCTGTGGCCTCTTCCCAGGCCCCCTGACCCAGTCCCTGTCCAGTGGCCTCCTCCCAGGTTCCCCAAACCTGTCCTTGCCCGGTTGCCAGCTCCGCCCTGGTCACGCCCACAGCCTGCTCCGCCCTGGTCCCCTGACCAGCCTGCTCCGCCTGGACCGTCCTGGAGTCCAGGATGCCCACCCTCCCACCCCTTTGGATGTTATACGGCGCGAGGACGCGCCTTCGGGGAGGGGGGAGGTACTGTCACGTGTTCATGTGTTTGAGATCTTGTTTTCCCCCCCGTCTTTTGTAATGTTGGTTCAGTCTGGTTAGTTTTCCCGCTCCTCGTTTGTGTTCAGTTTCTTCACCTGTGTTCAGTCAATTATCCCATTAGTCCCAGTTCTTTTAAGCCCTGTGTTTTCCCTCAGTGTTTGTTGGTCGTCGTCATTGTATGGTTGTGTTTTCCCTTAAGTTCCTAATGTTTGGATGTAGTTGGATGTTCCTCCCTAGCCTGTGTTTCCATGTTTATAGTTCCTGTGTTTTCTAGTTTTATGTTTGTTTCCCCATCGTGGGTGTTCCTTTTGTGTTTGTTAATAAATCAGTTATTTTGGTTGTCCTCGTCCTCGTCTACCTGCACACACCCTGACATACACATAGAGAGGAATATATTCTTCATAAACAAAGTGCAGATACTATATAATACAGAACAATTGACGAACATTTTGATTATATGTTAACTTATATGCATAGTTTTTAGCAATCAACACTGGTTATGTTGCATTCAGTGTAGATGATGTGTTATATGGAAATGTGGCATTTATGGGGCGCACAGTCGGTTCATTTGCCTTCTTGTCCACAAATCCCATGGCTCTCTTCACCCAAGACTTTTCTGGATCAGAGCAAACAGTAAATCCTCTGACTGTTTTAAATCTACAAATTCATGAAAGTAAAAAATTAGCATGATAATAAAAGAAAATATTTAGGTTATATTTATGGCACAAATAGTTAATAATGTGTTTATTTATTTTATACTGCTCCTAAAACCTGGTTTGGTATAAAAAAATTGTCAATATGCTGAACTTGAAATAGACAGCATTTTTAGCTTAAATTGTACGATTAATACTGTAGTTTGCCCAGGTCTGTCATAACTTATAGAGTTTCACAAGAAAAATAACTCACCCAATGGCATCAATATGGCAAATTCCTGCTTTTTGTCGCTTGTAATATATAATACTTTCCTTGCGTAGTATAGTATTTGATGTCTTGAGACAAGGGCAGGATGAAAGGCCATTCACTGCAAACAAACATGCAAAAAGAAAAATAGTTTAAACACCTCAGAATGACATTAATTAAGTCAAGATCATGTCATTTCAGGTAACATCATATTTATTTTAAAGTGAAAAAATATATATAGTAAGGAAATCAGTAAAAAGCATGACATTTTTTACAGAGACATAAAGTTCTTACTTTGGCAGGTGACATACGTGAGCAGCATTGTAGCTAGGCACAGTAGAATTGATAGCGACCTCATCTTCTCTCATGCAAGTCTGATGTGTAATACCTATAGCTTACCACAACATGCACTTTTATAAAAGCTCACAAGCGGGAAAATGAACATCATAGCTTCCTCCCACAGAGATGTCACCTGTCAGCTTGTACACAAAAATGAAAATTCTCTCATCATTTAGTCACCCTTATGCCATCCCAGATGTGTATAACTTTCCTCAGCAGAACACAAATTAAGATTTTTAGAAGAACTTTTGTTCCATACAATGCAAGTAAATTGGTGCTAATATTTTGAAGCTACACAAATCACATAAATCAGCATAAAATTAGCCTAATCCATATGACTCCAGTGGTTTAATCCATATCTTCAGAAGAGATATAATAGGTTGGGTGAGAAACAGAACAATATTTAAATAATTTTTGACTATAAATTCTCCTCCCTGCTCTGTCAATCTCCACTTTAACTTTCACTTTCTTCTTCTTTTGTTTTTGGTGATTCACATTCTTCATGTGCATTGCCATCTACTGGGCAGAGAGAAGAAAGGGGATGTTTGCTTGTGAGTCTGAGCAGTGTTATTATTCACTTCTTGAGGAGCAATCATTAAAAGTCTCAGTATCACACATTCTCCTGTTTTTAATGGAAAACATGAGAGAAAACCTGCACTGGTTGTCTCTGATGTCCATTGATATTTCTTTCAAGAGTCGCATCAGTGTACCAGAGCAAAAGCAGGGGGTTTCAGTTTAGTCCGAAATTGAGCACGGTTCACATGAAAATTTGTTCATGTGAAAACTGTTTTGCAGACCGCAGTACAGAACACGAAAATGACGTGCGCATGCGTTTTTGCTTATTTAAGCATGATGACATCATCAGTTGCACAAAAACAAATACACACGTTCCTCATTTATCCTAAAAGCATTTTTTTCATTGGAATTATCTTGCATTGGGACCTAACGCGCCTCCACAGCAGTAAAGTCTGCTGTTTTAATCTTAATTAAGTTAATGTCAGTGTTACTGGACACTTTTATTTCCTTTTTCTCTTTTTTTTAAACGTTCTTGTCCCTCTGAGTCATTTATGTTTATGAAGGATACACAATGGAGTTCTCAGGGTTTCACACATATTATGTAACAGTCATACTGGTGTCAGTGAGTGTTGTTTAAATAAATGTTTATTTTCTAGTAAACCACATAGCTTGTCATTTGTTATTCATTTTAGTTAAGATATGGTGTAGTATATTTTGACATGGATCTTTCTTATTTGACATGTGTACATAGATGTTTTAGGAAATGTATGGTCATGAAAATTGGCCTCAAAGTCATGGAAAATGATTGGTAAAAATGTGTATTTGTAACGGTTCATGTCTGTACACATCTGTCCTGCTAGCTTGCGTGTTATGCATATGCCTGTTGCAAAATGGATCACGTTATTGACCGAGTTTCCCCACCTCTCTTGATAGGCTATGAAAGTCCTCATCCCCTTCACCTCCACTTACTTATGTGAGTGCGGGTTTTCCGTTTTAACCCTGCTTAAAAGCAAATTACTGATCAAGGCTGCAGGTGAAGGACGATTTACGTTTATTCCTTTCTACCGTGCAGCCCTGCATCGATCACCTGTGAGCATCAAAAAGCCGGACACATTGTTCCAACTGATGTAGGGACGATGAAAATGAAGAGGCAGGATCGTCTATTTGATTTTTTTTTCTTTTTTGCTTAATGTAGGCCTATATGGAAGTGATTTTTACACATTTGATTCTGTGACAAAACAGTGCTGTCCAACTTGTTGATGTTTTCAAAGTCGAATTAGCCTAAAATCTCAAAAATAGCTCTTATTCGGTTGAGATAACATTAGTAGTTAATGAACATGTTTCCAGTTTAGTTATTTGACCATCGAGGGTTATTTGTTCAGTGATCAGAAAATAGAGCTGTCCATCATGCTGATTTCGTTATATGTCTGATTTTGTTGGCTCTTTTTGTATAGGGCTGTTGAGAATACTTCGTTTAATTTTTTGACTGTGGAGGATTCTGTTCAAGGCTAATTTTAACAGTTTCCCAAGGAGGCTCACTTTAACCCAATTTGAAAACACCTGATCTAGATCAACCAACCAGTGGTTGTCTTGTTATCACGATCGATGTAATGAACACCCCTGGTCTAGATGTAGAACATAGTCTAAGTATAGAAAATTACTCAAAAGTTTAGAAAGCTAATTTACAGGCTACGTTATAGACACACAGAATCTAGTAAACAGACATATGAAATTCATCACGATATGCTTTTTCAAAGGCAGGATTAATGCTAATATCTGACTTGAGCAAGTTAAACACACAACACAATCAAGCAATTGGCCTTTTTCACTGAGAAAAGCCCTTTTAGGTGCGGCCTTGATGTTCAGGTGTTGAACTGTGCTTGAGGCATCCTCCACATCCATAACAGTTGGCGCCAATCTACAGCTGCCATTCAAGTTTTTTACGTGTGATTTGATTTGACGGGAGTCACGAGAGTCTCCTTAGACAATCATGTTGATAGATAAAAATAAAATCAGGACAGGGAAGTAGTGAACACAGATGGTGGGAAAATAGCACATTAAAAGTACAGTTACAACACTTAAAATGTACTCAAGTAAACGTATACAATTTCCTGGGAAAAAATTACAGTAACGTGAGTATTGTAATTCATTACTTTACACCCATGCACCTATTGTGCTATGGAAGGAGCGTCGCAACTAGGATTTAATGGGTACTAGTAAGGGTAAGGTTCCAATTTCTGGGGCTCCAATCAACTGTCCGACCTGGGGCCCCTGTTTCGTCGTTCAACTTGGGGCCCCAAACAATAGCATGGTTTGCGTGGTGGTTAACACAGCAACTGGGCAGGCTCGTCATCACTGAAGAATTTAGGATTGAGAAAAGTGGTCATTCTTGACCAGAGTGGAGATAAATCTAAATATGAGTTTGCTAAAACAATGCTTTAATAGCTTTTGGAATGTTGGTTAATGTTATCTAGTAGCCTGTGCAGCCAAAGTAACATCAGTGGAAAATTAACATCAGTGGAACAAATTGGATTTCTTACAAATTTTGAAAAAGATAGTAAAAAAAACTTTGATTTCATATTGATTGTAATGAATTTAGTTTGATGTTAAATGTGAAATGTGTAATTTATTCATGTTAATTATAGACTTCTACCTTCCACCAGGGGGCGCCTGGCTGATCTACAAAACAAATCCTTCTTTTACAGCTACACTATGTAACTTTTTGCCCTTTAGTGGTTCAAAAATGATGTGTCTTGCAGAAGAATGTTGTTTTGGTTGTGCTTTGGCTCTGCTCCTCTGCGTGGATGAATGTGAAAAATAAAATAATAAAAATAGAAAAATTTAATTATCTCCTAAAAATATATATTATTACAATTAAATTTCACCATGAAAGTCTGCAAATTACATTTACATTTATGCATTTGGCAGAGGCTTTAATCCAAAGCGATTTACAGTGCACTTATTACAGGGACAATCCTACTTGACATAACCTAGAGTTATGTGCCTTGCTCAAGGACACAATACTTTTTTTTAAGATTTCTTTTTTTTTTTTAAGAGTGAAAACTATTTTTTAAGAGAGACAAAAAAAATTTTTTTTGAAGAGAGAAAACATTTTTTAGTTTGAAGAGTTAAAAAAAATTATTTTTTTAAGAGAGAAACATTTTTCTTTTTTTTTGGAAGACAGGCTCAGGAATGAACTCAGACACATTTTTTTTTTCACCTTGCGGTTCAGGGCTTCCGTAGTGTTCAATAGTCAGGGATCTTAGTTGTTGTAAAAATCAGCCTCTCAAAGGTTTTAATAATGTGCAATATTTGAATCCAGTGTAAAAATGTAATTAAAAAAACTGGACGGAAGAAAAATTATTTTCATCAAAGGATTAAAAAGGAGAACATTTTATGCTATTTTATAAGCACTGAGTAGCACTCAGCAGATGGCGCCTTAGACCACTTCTCTTTAAAAAAACAAAACAAAAAAACAAACACAAAACCCGACTTTCATCACTAGGTGGCGCTTTTAGGATGCTAATTATCATACCTGATTATCTAGTGATTACAAAAGTAACAGATCTTCACAATGTGCTTCAGTGTGAAATAATGTTGTTTTTATAACCTCACTGAATGTTCCTGTTTGTGTCTCAATTCAAATGCAAGACTGGAGATTTTTGAGAATCTTATCATTAGCAGCATCATCTACCCATACATAGGCCTACAGTTCATACCTGCTGTAGCCTATGTGTAATGAAAATTACAACGTAATAGGTCATCTAATAAAAATTGCAACCATAGTTTCTGTCAACATACCATAGTTACTACAGTCATCGTTTCCACAATGACTGCTTTGGTTTCTTGGTATTAGTGACCACTTTCATGGAATAAATAAATAATAGCTACTGTATAATAGATATAGAAGGTGATACTTATTGATTCATTATGTTTTTTTAATTATTGGAGTATCAATGGTATTTTGGTGGAAAAGTTTACCATGGTAAACATTTGTAAGGGAGCAATGCCTCTGATAAACCTTATTTAGCTTATTTAATATATTAGCCCTCCTAAACTCTTAAAATGAAAGAATACAATTAGAACCATATACAGGGCTGGCCTGTGGGTTTGTGGGGCCCTAGTCAAATCATGGAAAAAAAAAATATTCTTGGCTAATGTCAATTTATAAAAAATACAACTGTTTATTTTTCGCTCATGTTAGTTTGTATTTTATTAACTAATGTTATCTTATAAAAAACAATATGTTCAAAATGGACTTGTATATGTAGAAATTAACATTAACCAAGATTATTAAGTACTGTTCATTGTAACTAATATAGTTAACTAATGTTAACAAATACAACCATAAGTGTTACCCATTAAAGTAACACAAAATAAGAAAATGCTGTTTAAAATAGAGAAATGTAATTATATAGGACACTGCTGACAATGCTTTAAATTCAATTTCAACTACCCACATAACTGTGTAAATGTTTATTTAGAGCAGCAAAATCAATGAAAACAAAAAGTTGGCCAGAATGTGTGCAAAAGTGAATAAAAGTTCAAATATCAGTGAAAATAAGGTAACTACAGCCATTTATGATGTATATAATTCTGTATAAATAAAATTACATATTTTAAATAGGGCCTATAAACACAACACTTTGAAATATATATTTGTAAACCAATGTAAAGAATAAACACACACCTCTTAGAGAGCAGACTTCTTTGCAAATAGGATGGTTTGATTATTTTCCAGATTAATTGCTAATATTTTCACTTTATGTGAGTTTTTGCATCTTTATATCGGCAGTGTCTGATATTCCTTCGTGTCTAATAATACTGCGAAAAGAAGCCGCACTCCGATTCCCAATAATGATTTGCGTTATGAATAAATTATGCAGATTAGTGTGTACTGCTAAGCTATACTTCTTGCTGATTTTAGATACACTGCTGTTATTTTATTTGTTGTAACTCTCAGTTATTTGTCTTGTTGTGATTACTCATTTTATTCATTATATGATGTTTTTAGTTTTCACCACCATTGTTATTTGTATGTTAAATGATCAGTTACACACATGTTGTGAATTGTCCTACATAAGTGCAGACATAAATAGAACTGTGGAGAATTTCAAAAGAGAAGTCTTCAGTGTTTATCAATTTTATGAGTTGTCCATTTACTTCCGTTCGCAGGGTCCCCTCAGGCATGTCGGGGCCCTAGGCGGTCGCCAGTATCGCCTGCAGGATGGGCCGGCCCTGACCATATAGCTATCTCAAGAACCCTTTACAGGGAAAATGTTTTTGGATAAGAACCTCCTTAGTGCTTAACCTACGGTGCTGTAAAGAACCATTGATGAACCTGTTTTATTTAGTAGTATATTCCAAGACTCACGTGTGAACATACAGCATGAATACAGCGCTACCATGCAGGAAAATTGCACATCCGCACTTCTTCATGTCTACGAGCACTTCCTTTTTCCTGTTATTAGTGTTCATCTGTGGTATAGCCAAGTGTTAACCTCTAATCTACATTATCTACATAATGTACATAATCTATGTTGTTTTAGCTAAAATAAAGCATGGTTACCATAGAAGGGATGAGGCTTGAACAAGGATGTACCACATATTTAGGATTGGTGGGGACCAACTGTAATAATTAAAATAATGGAAAACCCCCATATCAGTAGACCACTATTATGAATATTGAGTGGGGACATGTTGTCCCTTTGTGGGTTTGAATATGGAAAATCTAAGAACACTCTGTTGGTAAAAAGTTTGGTTACATCAATGTCTTTATTATTATTACTATTTTATTTTAAAATAATAGTAAATTTGTCAAAACTATGAAATCATACAAATGCAAGTATGGGAATTATGCAGTCACCGAAAATGTTTAACAAATTTGAATATCGCATTCTCAAAATAAACTTTAATGTATCCACCTGGGATGCTTTTTAAACAGTATTGACAGTTTCCAGGTATTCTGATTTGTGTTGCTTTTCTTATACTATCCAGTCCAATGTATCCATTTCCAAATAAATAAAATAAAATAAATTGGTTTATAAAGAATTTAATATGTAGGTGCTATTTATATTTATCTACCAAACTAATTCATTTAAGCAATTTAGCACATTTAAGCACAATCATTTTGATCAAAACGGTTTAAGATTATGAGACACATTCATTTAGTTAAGTGTGTCCAAACTTTGTGATTGGTAGTGTGGGTTATGATGAAACCATCAAACCATCAAGAAACCACCTGCATGTACTGTAGAGGTTACAATATTTCACACTTAAAAATTATGGATTCCAAAATTATCATGACACTGTAAAATAGTCTGAAGTTTTGACAGTTTTGATCTCTGTTTGTTTGTAACTTGATCAAAAGTTGATATTTCAGTAGTACTGTAAATATATCGACATGCAGCTGAAGACTTGGTTTCCACTGCATCAAGTCACATTTAAAAATATATTAGGGCTAGGTGTTGAGTGGGCCACCATGACGGTGCAAATACACATGGAACATTAATACTGTGTGGCTCAGTGACTCAACTGTCAGCAACGTGGGACGATTTCATCTTGAGTGACTTCCTGAGCTGCGGTTTCTTGCATGCATCACCTACACTTCACTTGAGCATTACAAAGAAACAATGCTGTACAAACACACTGGTCACTCTAAGAGTTTTTACATTTACAATATTTTGACACGACCCCCTCCCTTCATCTATGTGTGAGTATCTGTCTTCAAGGCGGGTGTGAAGTGTATAGTTAGGTTCTCTGTCAGCATGATTTCAGTGCATTGTGTGCTCATACGAGAACATCATCAGCTTCAGCATGCACCTCTTTCTTACTCAAGCTACAATTGTTAACAGACTTCCAAGTATCTGATTGTATAGTGCATTGCATTTATTACATTCATTGCGTCTTTGATTCATATGTACTAATTCTTAATTTATTGCTGCAAGACTTGATTTACTTTTGTTCTGCCCACTACAGTTGCACATTACTTATTCACATGTTTATTTAGATTTTTCGTGATGATGTCTTTTGACAGTGCCTCACCTGAGTGGTTAGATGACATGAAGTATTGGCCCGAAGTTAGTTATGTAGATATCATTAACAACTTCAAGTTATGACAGCCAACATCAGCATAAGTTCAGCCTGAACTAATTTTTACTCAAGCTAAAGGCCCTCGCAGAAGTTTTTCTACGTTCTACACTCAAAGCCAAAAAGAAGTTTCAAACAGCTGAGCAATGGGATACTGTCAGCGAACATTCAGACACCGACCACGCCATTGAGGAGCATTTAAATATTAGTATGCAATAGACTACTTAACTAATGTGTCATTAAAATGTGTTATCAATGACTTCATGCTTAATTCTATGAGTAGAATTCACACGAGATCAGTAAAATAATCTGTTTTAACCACTCAGTGATTATTTAAAGTAATATAGGGTACATATGCAGTAGATAATGTGTAATTTGTCATGTTTACATTTTGAATTCATGGTACTAATGCACGGCCATTATATGCGCTGGTTATTGTATTTTATGACGACAATAATACTACTGCAAAGATGGGTGTATAAAAGAGTGTTAATGTTCATAAACAGACAAAAGAATGATTACAATGGAGGCATATCTCTTTGGGCAGATGAGTGAATGGCTTTCAGCTGCAGACAGGACATGAGTGAAGCAGTATATCAAACAACACAGTGACTAGGCACTTAGAGTTTTTGAATAGGTTTGATTCCCTTTGTAGACTAATTAAATAAAACAAAGAAAAAGAAAAAAATCACATGACATGTTCTTGGAAATTGTACATGAACAATGGTACAGGTTTTGGTAAGTTTGTGCCAGCTCGTTAATAACTCTGCACAGCGGTTTGTTCAGGTTGACTGAGCTCCAGGTCACACTTACCCAGGCGAGCTGTTACGAACCACTGAAACAAAAAACGAAAAACCTTCGTAGAGGGGCCTAGGTAGCTCAGCAAGTAAATACGCTGACTACCACACCTGGAGTGGCAAGTGCGAATCCAGGGCTTGCTGAGTGACTCCAGTCAGGCTTCCTAAGAAACCAATTGGCCTTGTTGCTAGGGTGGGTAGAGTCATGTTGGGTTAAACTCCTCATGGTCACTATAATGTGGTTCGTTCTTGGTGGGGCATGTGGTGAGTTGTGCGTGAATGTTGCAGAGAATAGCGTGAAGCCTCCACGTGCAATAGGTCTGTGCGGTAACATCCTCAACACGCCACGTGATAAGATGCGCAGATTGACGGTCTTAGCAGTGGCGGAGCCAGGAATTTTTCATAGGGGTGGCCGGGCAGGGGCCAGCATTTACTCTGGGGTGGCACAAAAAACATAATTTTGCAAACAAACATGGCACTCATCCAACCTTAAAATAATTTTTAAAGTATTGTAGGTGCCCAAAATCACAATGATGTATAATGTACAATAGCTAGAATATGTCACCTACAATGACATTTTTATTAAAGTTCACCAAATAACTGTGTGTCATAATTTTACTCACCCTCAAGTTATTTAATCAAATAAAACTTAGGAAATTCACTTTGAAAACAGAATACATATTTCCCAATGCTGAAAAAAAAAAAACAGTTTAAACAGGACCAGAAAATCATGTTCAAGATCACTTTATTTATTTTTTAATATTGTGCAAAAGTTTGTGTATTTCAGTAATTCAAATTAAAAAGTGAAACTAATATATTTAGTATATATAACTATACACATATGCATGATTATACTTTTCAGAGGGCCGACATTTCTGTATTTAAAATCCTTTTTTTATTGATTTCATGTAATATTATTCTAATTTTCTGATATTTTGAATTTGGGGTTTTCATAAGCTGTAAGCCATAATCATCAAAATTATAATTTTTGCACGATATTCTAATTTTTCGAGTTTCACCTGTATAATCAAGGTATGTGTGATAGGTACTGTAGTTTACCTGGAGGTCCTATTGGGTCAGCGTGGTTACTGGTAGTTGGCTCCTCTTCATTCTCAAAGTTTGTCTCCTGAACTGTCTGAGAAAGTGCTAGAATACAAAAATCAGTCTCAGTTGGTTTTCATACACTTTAAACAGTTTTATATATTATTGATTTCTATATCACTTGTTGTATTCAAACATATATACCAGTAGAGTACTCAAGTGTGTGAGTGGAGGTATACCTAACATTTCTCTTGGGCTTGTGCTCTCTGGAGATTCTTCTCCCTCACTCTCTGGGTCAGTCTGTTCTTTCTCTCTTTCATCCTGCCTATTATTCTCCTGTGTCTTAGAGTCATTTGGCTGCTTCTTGCTACTCTTCCTGAAGAAGGATGCTATATCTGGTGCCTTTCTTTTCATTTTCCACACATTTCACTGACTGTCTGACATAAATACACCTGAGCAAAACATTTCAACATTAACATCATGTTTGAAAAAACAAACAAAAATGGAGGACTATTATTGAACAAAGATTAGAATGTTTTTGTTATACTGTATATAAAATCGACCTAAAACCTAGGCTAGTAATTATATTGGAATGTTGAATCACATTAAATGTCTCATGATAAAAACATAACTTAATAAATGTCCTTATATATTCAGAGATAACATGGAAATAGTTCTGAGCATCCAAGTCAAGTCAGCTAATATAAAGCCAACTGCTTCCTAACTGTTCACTTTGATACAACTTCACTGACACAAAGAGTTGAAAGGAACTAAAATAATAATTTATCTGATATAAATAACTCACCTGAATAGATGTGTTTGTGTGCTCAAACACGAGTTGATCCAGGCACCAAAACGAAGCTGCACCCCTCTTCACAGTCGAATGTTGGAAACGCGCGCTACGGAAACTCTCGCGATAGCACATTTGCCTCGCGATAGTTTAATGATTAAACTTTTTTTTATTTATTTTTTTATTTAATGATTAAACTGTCGCGATAGTTTCAGCAGTCTGAACGTAATAGTTTAGCCATGATCGATCGAGGTCCTTTTGATCAATTTCTACTGAAATTATTATTATTATTTATAATAGATCGTAATTACGATCGGGGTGGCCAGTGGGGTGGCCGCGATTATTTCCATGGTGGCCGTGGCCACCCCTGGCCACCCCCTAGCTCCGCCCCTGGGTCTTAGACATGGAGACAACTGAGATTCGTCCTCCGCCACACAGATTGAGGCAAGCCACTATGCTGCCACGAGGACCTAGAGCGTATTTGGGATTGGGCATGCAAAATTGGGGAGAAAAATCCAAAAGAAAAAAAGAAATTGATTTTTTTCTTAATGACATAAAACCTGTATTTCTTCGCTTTCGTACAAAGTATGCCGGGCCTTAACACTTAAAATGATCTGGATCGCTCATTTCAGTAGTTTTTACTTTGCTTCATATGAAGACAGAAACGAGAAAACAGTCCAGTGGCAAACAGATTTATCATTGCGCCTCGCAGTGGTTGGTCAGGAAGAATGTGGATGAGGAAATCTAGGCACAATATGAGCAAATGGAAATTATTTCTCATTTGGTGTCAATTAAGGGGTACTAGAGCTTTACAGACAGGGCTGTGGGGGCACCAAAGACAGAAAATGAGGGGAAACACTCTTGTATTGTACATAATGTGTATTGTATTGTATCTTATGTATGCTGTATGTTATATAGCATGTGTTTATATTGTATATTTTGTGTATTATCATATCACAAGTACATGATATGTGATATGTTTACTGTGTCCTTTGTAAGTGCAACTTACTAAGCCAATAAATATACACTTTCCAGACTGTATTGATCATGTGTCATGAAAACAGACACTTTTGTATTCCATGACCATTCTTCGCACATTTTATTTTCCAATCTTCTCATTGCTGGTAAAACAATGCACAAGATAAATAAACTTTCACTGCGTATCAAACGGCATAAATGATTCCTTCACAGGGCACTTTATAGGGGGGTGTGACTTCTCACCTTTCTAAACTAGCTGTAGCTGTGATATTACCAAATGTTGTAGAGGAAAATGTCTAAAGACAAACTTTATTCATCACTCTATATACAACATTGTCTTGTGACTGTGGGGGATTCCTGTCCTGTCTTTGACTCAGCCTCAAACTCTCTAGGGCTATTACTGCCCTCTATAGATTTAAAAATAACTCTGCTTCACTGGAATATATTGCACCAAAGGCTAATTTTGTAGATGGTATATTCCCTTGTTCCATATTAGTAGTAAGAAGGAAGAGGTGTGAGGAGTGAAGTTGACAGGCTGACCCTTACAAATATTATTTTACCCAAATAAGGCAATCGTGTTTACAGGAGAAGTGAGCTTGGAGTCACGCAGGGAAGTTGTCACAATGGCTATATCTTTGCTACAATGTTTTGTGTCGAAAGTCCAAATGTGTTTACTCCATCAGTGGTTTTGTATGTTGGTTTCAAAACTATTAAAATTAAGATAATTGTTGTGAATTCTATCCTCCAAACTATTAAAATAGTTAACTATAACTATTGCATTTACAATTACAAACTATTACATTATTGTAATAGCTCTTGAGTAAACAAGTGGAAACAATTTAAAAACATTCTGCCATCTGCTGAGTGCTCAGGCAAGGGTAAATGTAATGAAGGCAGAATTTAACTGAAAGGTTAAACTGTGGTCTTAGGACAATGGCATTTGCCACACACTCTCATAACAATACCTCCTTATAGAGCCTCCTTATAACAAAACATACTCCTTGGTCTGTTGCCTGCATCACCAATACATCACCTTTCTCTATATTTTAAATGTCACTCTGATACCTCAACTAATTTCTAAAGAATTTAAATTCTTTACCCAAAGCTACATTTGGGTGAAAAGAATTATGTATTCTGTTATCATTTACTTATTGGTTTATGTATTGCTTTTCATTGTGGGACCATGGCCAGCACAGGTGAAATTGGTGCCCTTAGCAGAGTGCTGCTCTTTGATTGTTTGCCGTTGTTTGGGGCGATAATATTCTATCTATCCATTCAACTTACTATCTGTCTTTCTGTCTATCTTAAAATTCGTTATGTCTGTCTGACGTTTGGTCCTGTAAAACCCTCACACTTTTAAAATTATTTTAAACTGTCAGGCCAGGTCTTTTCAAGCCAAAATCCAAAGTTTGTCTTGATAAGCTTTTCCTATGTACTGTAGTTTTGAATGAGATGCAACTGTCTTCACGGAGAGGAAGATTTTCAGCGATTAGAAAGTTTCACTCTGTTCCTCACACTGAGCTATTGTGTGAATTCGGAAGACTTTAAATGCAGCATGAGTCATCTGGAATACTTTTAGAGTCATGTTTTATCTTTTATGTGATATATATTATTATGACTGTACTTGTAATTGCTGGTTAGATCTTTTATATTGTTTTATATTATTGTTTATGTTTAAGTGTAGGGGTGGGGTTAGGTGTTCAAAAATATCTATATTATTATGTCATGTAAATAAAATTATTGTGACTACATTTACCTGCCTGTTGCATGTTTTGTATAATTGATAAGTGGTTAGGTTTAGGGTTGGGTTGGGTTAGGGGATCTAAAATATCAATATAATACTATAATATAAATAAACAAACATATATTCACTGAGCACTTTATAAGTAACACTATGGTCCTAATAAAGTGCCTGACGTGGTCTTCTGCTGTTGTAGCCCATCTGCCTCAATGTTCAATGTGTTGTGCATTCTGAGATGCTATTCTACGCACTACAATTGTACAGAGTGGTTATCTGAGTTACCATAGCCCCTTTGTCAGCTCGAACCATTCTGGCTATTCTCCATTGACATCACTTATCAAGAAGGTATTTCTGTCAACAGATGTTTTTTTTTGTTTGTTTGTTTTAGGCATCATTCTGAGTTAACGCTAGAGACTGTTATGTGTGAAAATCCCAGGAGATCATCAGTTACTGAAATACTCAAACCAGCCTGTCTGGCAACGACAACCAAGCCACAGTTGAATTCACTGTGATCACAGTGTAACTATTAACAGAAGGTCCTGACCTGTATCTGCATGGTTTTATGCATTTCGCTGCTGCCACACGATTGGCTGATTTTATAATCACATGAATAAGTAGGTGTACAGGTGTTCATAATAAAGTGGTTAATGAGTGCATTTATAAGTACACTGAAATGTTGTTAAACACCTGCAATAAATCCATAGATTGCTAAGACGGATTCATCTGAAATCATCTCAAAGGAATTTTTTGTGCAATTCCTGTTGGTCAAAAGATTGATAATTTTTACATTTTTGCTGTCTCACAAATTGTTTTGCATTTAATCATAATAATTTGACTACACCTATAAATTTTAGTTTGACGACTTGCCCCTACAGTCTTATTTATTATATATTTATTGTAACATATAACATTGTATACAAATATTTTCTACCTTTTGTAAAAATCAGTTTTATTTTGTTTTGTTTTTTTACAGGCAAGTAAACCGTATAGCTTATTTGTGATATGTTGAATTACATTAACTCCCAATGTTTTTCCCAGTTCAACTCAATCTTTCAAAATTCAAGAATGGTGACTCAGTATCACCAGACAACAGCAACTTAGATGTCATATTTCTTCTTTATGTCCCAATATGTTGGACATTTCTACTAATTTTAGACTCAAATGAAACACTCTACACATGACACTTTAAATTTTTTCACATGATTTTCACTTTATCTGTGATCCATGACTTGTTGATATGAAGAATTCAGAATATTTAGCTAACTACTTTGTGAAGCAACAACTTAGATCACTGAAAACTTGAATCATTAAGGAGTAATTGTCATGTTGCAGAATGATTAATCATGGTGCAATTTATTCCATTCACTTTGTTCATAAGAAGGATGTACAATGACAATGCGAAGACTGCGAAGACTTCCCTTTTCTCTGTTCTATATAAAAAACAACAGCGGTCCAAGAGCAGTAGATAATTTGTTGAATTTCACAGCATACAGGCTCCTTCAGAAACAATGCACCTATCCATGGCATTTCATCAAATCATTTGTTTGTTTTGTCTGCTTATGCTTCTGTCTGCTTTCACATCAGGAGGTGAGTTCTTCTCTTAACATTTTACATTGACTTTGGTTTTCTTACCTGAGGCCAATAAAGAATTGAAATTTAACAAACTAGCGACCAAATTCTTCTAAATAAGAAAAAACTTTTATTAATAACTAATATTTTAGTAATATTTAATATTTTTCTGTCTGTTTTGCAGTGATATCTCATGACCCCAAAAAACAAATATGCTGTAAAGCAAATATGATACAAAAAACTCGTGTTCAGAAGAGCACAATCAAAAGCTGTTACAAAGTTTCAACAATAGGCGATTGTGTTGAGGCTGTTATGTGAGTCAGTTTGTCATCTGCTTGTGAACTCTCATTGTCATTAATAAAATAAATTGTGAAAATGTATACACTGTAAATGTATTTCACCTCTCTTTACAGTCTCACTGATGCACACAAGATGCACTGCATTGATCCAAAGGCTCCATGGCTCAGTCGTACACTTGATGCTATAGAAAAGGTAAGAAGATTTTTAAAAAAGTATTTCAAAACTGTGTATACACATTTTACTTCTTCACTTCATAATGAATAGAATCAGGACAACAGACAATATAATGTTACACCTCTTCAAATGGTCTATGCAGTATGCCACATAATGTGGATGCTTTTTTAATGAAAATCTACATTTTGGTTCAAAGCTTTATAAAGGTATTTAATAAAGTGAGTTTCTTATAGGTCCTGTAACAGCAGAGGTTAACTGGTTTAAGTTTTTTGCCATTCTTGCAGTTCAAGGTAGTGAAGTATACTGTAATGGTCTTATGGTGTGACAAACGATGAGAGTATAGAATGACAGTATATATATGTGTGTGTGTGTGTGTGTGTGTTTTTGTGTGTGTGTGTGTGTGAGAGAGAGAGAGAGAGAGAGAGAGCGTGTATTTATCACTTTGTGGGGACCAAATGTCCCCATAAGGATAGTAAAACCCGAAATGTTTGACATTGTGGGAACATTTTGTTGGTCCACATGAGGAAAACAGCTTATAAATCATACTAAATGATTTGAAAACGTAAAAATGCAGAAAGTTTTCTGTGAGGGTTAGGTTTAGGGGATGTGTTAGGGTTAGGGGATAGAATATAAAGTTTGTTTATTATGTCTATGGAAAGTCCTTATAAAACATGAAAACCCAACATGCGTGTGTGTTTGTGTGTGTGTGTGTGCGTGCGTATTTGTTTTTTTAAAACCAATTCTTTTTCCAGAAAGTGAGATTTTCACACAAACATTGTATGTCTGCATGTGTATTGCAAGTACGTTTATGCACCACCTGAGTGTTAACCTGTTTTTCATTTCTATTCAACAGAGAGGTGTAAAATGCATAGACCGAACTAAATCCAAAACAACAAAATGATGATCTTCACCAGCAATACCAGCAAACTATTTCCCGTTAAATGCCAATTACACAAGCTACTCTGAATGGCACAACACTGTTTTAAACCGTAAATATCCACAATGTTGAAAATATTGCACAAAGGAAACAAGCTGCGGTCTGATTTCACACTATGCTTCTGTGCTGTCTATAGATCTGCTAATTCATTTCTCTCTATATTTATTTGTGAAATATGAATGTCCTGGTTTACGTATAATGTTTAATGTATTTTATTTAATACTTTATTAAAGTGTTATTTATTTGTTAAAATTTAACTGAGAGTAATGTTTATTTTCTAACATGTCTATATTATATGTTTTCTACTTTTTTCAAAAAATCTGGTATTTTGGAAGACATAGCAGTTATCAGTACTCAAAGTGCATGTAAACAAAAGAGAAACTTTATAAAAATAATAAACACTTTACATAAAAAAAAAAAAGAATTTTACTCTCATTACAATCAAAATATTTTGGGGACAGATTTTTTTTTTAAAGCCAAGGCCACAGATTAATACATTTACATTTGTTCATTTGTATCCAAAGTGACTTGAGAAAATGAGGAAAGATACAACATATCTATAAGTGATTCATATTAAAAGTCTGAAAAGTTCTATAGTGAATGGTTAAGTGCTGAAGAAAAAGTTGTGTCTTTAGACATTTTTTGAAGACAAAGGGAGTCTGCTTCATGAATGGAGTTGAGAAGGTCGTTCCACCACTGAGGTACATAGAAGCTGAATGTGTGTGCTAGTGATTTGGTGCCTCTTTGATGTGTATTTATTTCTGCTGAAACCATGATTTCATTTGATTTAAAGCTGCCTGAGGCTAACAGAAGGAACTTCTAGGTTACAATTGTAACCTCCAATCCTGATGGAGGGAACGAGACATTGTGTTGAAGAAGCGACACTAGGGGTCTCTCTTGAGAGCCTCGGCATCTCTGAACTTGAAAAAATGCCAATGAAAAATAGGTAGACAGAATTTGCATGTGCCGCCCCCAGACATAGGGGTATAAAGGGAGGGAAATGCGTCTGTCTATTCAGGTTTTTGCCCTGAGGAGCCGAGAACGAGGTTCGGCCATAACAGTGGCTCAGTTCAGCATCGTGGATGGGAGGACACAACGTCTCGTTCCCTCCATCAGGGAACGGAGGTTACAATAGTAACCTAAACGTTACCTGTCTGTCATTAATTTCGACGATGTGTCAAAGAAGCGACACTAGGGGTCCATATTTAATCACGCCATGCGCTGAACCGTGTACGTGCTCTGCTGATGCAGGTGCGGGCAGGCAGTTGCGTGCCAAAGCGACAGGCCGCGTGAGACTGCACGTACCCTTCCACAACGCCCCATAAAATCATCATAAACTTTTAAGGTTCCCGGAACCACAAAGGGGGGAACAAAGCGACATGCCAAGCATGGGAGCAGCAAGCGCCTTTTCTCTCTCTATGTTTCTCGCATAGAGCTAAAGCGGCTGGGGCCATCTTAATGCTATCACACACATTGGAGAAGGCATTCTATTCCAACTCCTATTCTTTCAGGGGGAAAAGACCCCGCGGAGACCACCACCTGCCCAGGCTGGGGGAGGTAAAGAGTGGCGAAATACGTCACGTGGGTTTTCAGGCCACATGTGGAAATGGCGCGGTGGTAGATTGCTACAACATGGTGACCGGGGGGCAGCGGGGAGTACCAGAGCGGGTAATGGGAGTTCTCTTGGGAAGTGAACAGGTCTACCTTTGCTTTGCCATAACGGTGCCAGATAAGCTGAACCACCTTCAATTCAATTCAATTCAAAAAAATATATTTTGGTCCTCAAATACAATTTTCCATAATAAATTAATATATACATAACAACCAAAAAAGGTGTAGGCTGAAGCCTTTGCTTATTGTGCCTACCCTTTTCACATATTTATCTAATGAGCGTCACATTTCTCAGTGAATTTTAAGCCTAACCCTAAATTTCCTAACCCTAACCCTAAACAGTAACATAAGACATTTCACAAATGTGCATACATAACATTCAGACATTAATACAATAGTTTAAATATCATATACAAAAATTATTCATATTGATGTATGTAGTTGTTTATCATCCTTTTTTTAAACATTTTCTTAAATTTACAAAGTGAACTATACATTTTTAATTCCTTGTCACAATTATTCCATAGGTTTACCCCTTTCACAGATATACATCTATTTTTTATATTCGTTCTTGCCCTTATTTTTTTAAACATGTACATTCCCCTTAGTTTATACTGGCTTTCTCTTATTTCAAACAACCTCTGAATACAATTTGGAAATAAATTATGATATACTTGATACATTTTCTGCGCAGTGTAAAAATCGAACAAATCAACACATTTTAAGACATGTAATTAATTTTATAATATGTTTGTTTGTTCGTAATAGTCTACCCTTTTTACAATCCTTATTGCTCTATTTTGTAATATATATATTGGATTTATGTTGGCTTTATATGTATGACCCCATACCTCCACACAGTAAGTCATTACAATATATATAATGAGTTTTCATTCAAAATATGTTTTGTTCTATGTAATATTGCAATGGATTTAGACAATTTAGTTTTTACATTATTTATATGTGGTTTCCAACTTAATTTATGATCTATTATAACAACCAGAAATGTATTTTCATACACTCTTTCTATTTCCTCATTATTAATTCTAATTTTAGTAATACATTGCCGATTACTAAATATTATGAACTTTGTTTTACTTAAATTCAATGAAAGTCTATTATCATCAAACCAGTTTTATAAGACTATCAATTCGATTTCCACTGTATTCAGAAGCTGTTCAAAATTTTTACCGGAACAACATAAATGTGTGTCATCTGCAAACAGGACCATTTTTAATACATTAGACACTTTACATATATCATTTATATAAAGTACAAACAATTTTGGGCCTAGCACCGAACCTTGTGGAACCCCACAAGTGACTTTCATTAATTCTGATTTAACATTATTTATTTGTACAAATTGATATCTATCAGCAAGGTAACTTCTTAACCAAGAGAAGGCTTTTCCTCTTATACCATATCTCTCCAGTTTCATCATTAATAAGCTGTGATCAATGGTGTCAAAAGCTTTTTTAAATCTAATATAGTCATTATTATCCGTAGCAGTGGAAATCTCTTCTACCAGTTCCATCACCGCCATTGAGGTTGCCCTATTAGCTCTAAAGCCATTGATCGCTCAATAAATTGTGTTTATCTATAAAATTATCAAGCCTACAAACAAATAATTTCTCTAAGATTTTTGAAAACTGGGAAAGCAGAGAAATTGGTCTGTAATTGGAAAAGAGATGTCTATCTCCACTTTTAAAAATAGGAATAACTTTTGCTGTTTTCATATTACTCTGAAATATACCTGTTAAAAAGGACTGATTACAGATATATGTAAATTGTTTTACAATATATTCTAATTTTGTCATTTTATTGTCATGTCAATGTCATTACATTCAGTAGAATTTTTATTCTTACAATTATTAAAAATGTCAAGTATTTCCTTTTCATCAGTTCCCCTAACGTATATTGATTGGATGTCACTAGGAATATTCACTTCATCTACCCTATCCCCAGTTCTCTGCTCTACAATCTCTTTTGCTAACTTACATCCAATATTTACAAAATACTCATTAAATGTATTGACAATATCATTCACTTTATTTATAATTTTTGAATCATCATTTACTAAATGATTTGGATAGTCTACTTTTCCAGTACTCTTTTTAATTATACTGTTAAGTACTTTCCATGTTGCTTGAGTATTACTCTTATACCTCTCCAATAGTTTGTGATAATAGTCCTTTTTACAAAATATTATAATACTTATTAATTTATTTTTAGATATCTTATATTTGTTTTCAGCTTGTTTTGTTCTTGTTATGATAAATTTCCTATATAATGCATTCTTCTTTTTACATGCCTTCTCTATTCCGTTAGTAATCCATGGCTTATCATCATTTTTGTGCGTCTTTAAAACTTTCTTAGACAAACAATGTTTTCCATATTGCCCAATTAGTATGGTCAAAAAAGCATCATAGGCTCTATTAAGATCTTTATTTACATAAACTTCACTCCAGTTTTGTTTCCTTAAGTCCTCCCCAACTATGGCAGGCTTCGTTCCGCTGTTCTTTCGGGGAAGGATATAACAGGCCACAACATTATTGCTCTGAATGTTCATACTCTTACTTTCAAAGAACTTTATTACTTGTTTTTCCAGCATTTGTAGTTCCTCTGGCAGGACATCTTCACCGACTTTATCTCCAGCCACAGTACTAGCATAAGTTCAGTGTTTTGTTTCCAATCCACTTATAATTAAATCATCCATTCTTGTATATGGTTCCAGATCATCAATCCTTCTGTCTAATCCTTTGATTTTCTGGAGCCTCCACTCCCCGTTGAACGAAGCCTGTCATGACAGCGTGTCCGCTGTCATTTTGAGGCTGCCCGGGATATGAGTGGCATGCAGTGACCTCAGTCGGTGCTGACTCCAAAGGAGGAGATGGTGGAGTTGTGACATGTGACGAGATTGCATGCCTCCTTGGCGATTATGTACACTACCGTCCTGGTGCTGTCTGAACGGATCAAGACGTGCTTGCATCGGATCAGCGGGAGAAACATCCGCAGGGCAAGAAATACAGCCAGCAACTCTAGGCAGTTGATGTGCCCCGGGCCCTTCCAGGCACACGGCACCCCAACCCTGTTTGGAGGCATCTGTGGTGACCATGATGCGTCTGAACACCTGCTGAAGGGGGATACTTGTCCACATTTCCCTGCCATATGTCCCAGGAGCCTCTGGAACTGTTTTAGAGGGGCCGCAGTGCCTATTTTGAACAACGAGAGGCAGTTCAGTACTGACTGCGCACTCGTTTCTGAGGAGCACTATCATTGAGACTGAGTCTAACTCCATGCCGAGAGAAGAGATGCTCTGAACCAGGGAGAGCTTGCTTTTGAATGTCATAGAATATAAATAAAAAAAAATCACTGTTTGGATTTAAATAAGCAAAGAGCCTTTGATTGGATCATTATTGCAGTGATTAATATGTTTCAGACAATAACATTTATTTGAACCCTAACTGATGCAGTGTGAAGCTTTTCATTTCTTAAACAACTATGTCAGATGAAATATACTGTGGTCGTGGAAAAGATGTTACTGTGTTTCAGAGGGGGCAAATGTATTGGCCTGCATCAAGCAAAGAAAACAACTAAGGAGATTTCTGAAATCACTGGAATTACATTATTAAAGCCTGAAAGGATAGTGGTGAACCATCAGCTTCCGAAAGTAAAAGTGGTTTGAAATAAATCTTGAATGATCTTGATCAGAGATCACTAAAATGCTTGGTGAAGTTACATCATAAAAAATCGACAGTTTAACTCATGGCTATGTTTAATAGTGAATGCAGCATATAGGACTGGGACTAAACAGCTGTGTGGGCACAAGAAAGCCACTTGCTAGTGAGGCTAATCGGAAAAAAAACTATTTCAGTTTGCTAGTGAGCATTAAGATTGGACTGTGGAGCAATGGATAAAGGTCATGTGGTCTGATGAGTCCAGATTTACAATATTACAAAGCAATGGTCGCGTCAGGGTAAGAAGGGATGCGCATGAAGCGATGTGCGCATGATGCATTGTGCCCACTGTACAAGCCTCTGGAGGCAGTGTTATGATCTGGGGTTGCTTCAGTTGGTCAGGTCTTGGCTCAGCAATGTTATGCAGCAATAAAATTAAGTGAGCTGACCATAACCCCATTGAAAGTCTTTGGGATGTGCTAGAGAAGACTTTACAGAGTGGTTAGACTTTTTTTGGACAGGCAGTGTATCTATTTATAGCCACCATTCCTAAAAATATCCATTATTTAAGAGAGTAAGGATAATTTTCCATAAACGTATCTGATGTGGATACACGAGAGCATGGTGCTTTTCATTTTAGATGCTATATTAAATGGGGTTACATTTATACAGCTTCTCCACTACTTTTACTTTCTATACTCTCTTACTGTTACTTACTTACTATGCACTTTCTATCATTCTCTATGCAATTTATTGTATCACTATTTTAAATAGTAAATAAAAGAAATACACAACATTGACTTGTTCATGTCACTTTTGTTTCAGTATTTCCACAGTTTTGGTTGCAGTTTCATTTTTGTAATTGAATGGCCTTCCTGTTGTGATGTGTGAAAATCGGTCACAGAAAATGATGCTGTCATGTTCATGAAACAGTCTCTTACTTTTCAAGAGAATCTGACGGAGTGGAGCATTTGTGTCTGATAGTTGTTAAATGGAAAGACACGACCCATGCCATCAAACCAGCCAATAAATGCCCCCCACAATAGAAGTATGCCTAATATTAGAACCAGGCTAGTTGTCACACAGGGAAGATATCATAAGGGCTATAGCTCAGTAACTACAGTATATGTTTTGAGGCAATAGTCCAATTACACAAATGTATGTTTTATCTAGCAATTAATTTGGTATATTGGTTTCAAACACATAGTTCAAAAATGTGGACACAACATACCCACACTTGAATACATTCAGTTTTGTTTTTTGTTTTTATAATTTACATTGTCACAGTCAAAATGTTTCTGAAAAGCCTATAATAGACTGTTCAATGGCTTGTTCCCATTGTGACAACTTACCCCATGTAGTGTGACAACATGCCTCACTATTCTACTCAACGACAAATACGTTTATCCCAATTAAAAGTACACGGAATGCCAGATATGGTCAATGTCACAATGAAGTAACCATTCACTAAAATAAATGTGCTTGCAAAGGACAGGAAGTATCCCCCACATTTCAGTTCTGCTTTATTTACTACTTAAGGCAAACTTGAAAGAGCCTTAAATGTATTCTCAGATCTGAGAAGAGAGAGGTAGAGATCAGCTGTGAAAATGGAAATACAAAATGTACTCATGAGGAGTTTGGTTGTCGTGGGGGTATTTGCATCAGTGATCTTGACTATTACAGGTAAAGTTCTTTGATTAGATCATATATTATTCTAAGTGTTGGAAACATGCATCTTTGCCAATGACTTTCACTTTTTTTTTTTTTTTTACTTTACAGACGCTGAAAAGGCAAATTCCTGCTGTAAACTTGTCTCTAGGGCAGAAGTAACCGATCCCATTATTGGTTTCAGGAAGGGAAAATCTGATCCTCCATGTGTGAAGGCAGTCATGTAAGAATCACAGGCTCCGTTTACAGAAACCGTAAACTTCACAATTAAAGATCATCCTCATCCAAAGTTTGCTTTCTGAATCTTCAAAAATGTTTTTATTCTGTTTCACAGCTTTAAGACTGAAAAGGGGGAATTCTGCTATGATTGGACACAAGAATGGGTTTTGAAGAAAATTTGCCAGTTTCTGTAAGTTTGACATAACAAATGTGTTGAAACATAACAAATGTGCAGAATTTGTAGAACAACATAAATTGTTTATAGTTTATACATAATCTACTTAAGTATTCAAACTGCTTCATATTTAAGATAATATTCTATTATTCACACCATTTTAATTTTATTGCAGAAGAGCTCAAAGAAAAAAGCTTCCTGAAAAATGTGTGCTCAAACACCTGACCTCACCGACACCAACAACATCCATTACTGACACCACTCTTGTGGGAAGATCTACCAGTCTACCCAAAGATCAACCAGAACTACACAGGATCACTCAAGAACTCACAAGCATCCACCCAGAACTTACACAAGGATCCACCCAAGAACTTACACAAGGATCCACTCAAGAACTTACACAAGCATCCACTCAAGAACTTACACAAGCATCCACCCAAGAACTTACACAAGGATCCACTCAAGAACTTACACAAGGATTCACCCAAGAACTTACACAAGGATCCACTCAAGAACTTACACAAGGATCCACTCAAGAACTTACACAAGGATCCACCCAAGAACTTACACAAGGATTCACTCAAGAACTTACACAAGGATCCACTCAAGAACTTACACAAGGATCCACCCAAGAACTTACACAAGGATTCACTCAAGAACTTACACAAGGATCCACCCAAGAACTTACACAAGGATCCACTCAAGAACTTACAAGGATTCACTCAAGAACTTACACAAGGATCACCAAGAACTTACACAAGGATTCACCCAAGAACTTACACAAGGATCCACCCAAGAACTTACACAAGGATCCACTCAAGAACTTACACAAGGATCCACCCAAGAACTTACACAAGGATCCACCCAAGGGTTTACCCAAAAATCTGACAGCTTTTTTATTTTTATTTTTAATTTTTTACATTGGACAGTTAATTGATATTTAAACTCATTATTTAAAATTAAATATTCTGAAAATATTTCTGATGTAAGATTATTTGTTTGTAACAAGTCAGTTAATTTATTCCACTAACAAAAACTTAAATACAGTCAAATTGTAATATTATAATGTTTAGAAAAAATGTGGTTGGAATATAATTATTAGAGTGTAATATTTCACATTGAAATCTATCACATTTCACTCAATGTACTGCTAAGTGACAAGCAACACCTGTGACAAGAAGGGTGATGCAAGTCTGAGAGATTTTTAGATTGATTTGTTTGAGGGGAAAATTATTAGTGTCAGTATGATAATGCATGCTGAAACAATTGCAAATTCAGCAAATTATTCAAATTCAAAAATGAATAAAATACAGATCAGAAACTACATGTTTTGCTTGTGGTTGATAATTTTTCTGGTTGTGTGCCAGAGATTGTGTGCAACTTAATTAGGAAATTTACCCTGAAATATGGGATGTTTTTGTGAGCTCTCTGTTAATGAATGAGGTGTGCATTAGTACAGGAGTTTTCAACATGTGGGCGCCTGACGGGAGGCTCACACTCAAGTGAAGTGAGAAATAATTGGATCTGCTGTGAATTATATAGGTCTATTTCAAGACATTGTATGTGGTAACATCCCTTCAGTTACAGTACTGTTTGGACTGGAAAACTCAACAAAAAGCAGACCAAGCATCACCAACACCGAGCACTTCAATTGTACAGAGTGGTTATCTTAGTTACCGTAGCCTTCTGTCAACTTAACCAATCAGGCCATTCTCCGTTGACCTCAAATCAAGAGGGCATTTCCATCAACAGAACTGCCGCTCATTGGATGTTTTTTTTGTTTTTGGCAACATTCCAAGTAAACTCTACACTGTAAAAAAAATGATAAACAGTAAAATTTACAGTGAAATACAGGCAGCAGGGTTGCCAGCCAGTTACCTTACTGTAATTTAATTATAGTTATTTACTGTAATTATAGAATACAGAAAATTACTGTATTTTTTAAATAATACAGTAATTTACCAGATGCATTTAGCAGTTTAATGCTGTAATTTTTACAGTATATTCCTTGATTGTGTGAATTTACTATTTGGAGGAAATACATAAAATACTGTATGTCCAGTATATTTTGCTGAATGTCTATTACTGGCAGCTGCATTTTTAATTTAAACTACTCATTAATTGCATAATGTTTGCCATCTATTTTGTATAATAACTTAATTCAGTTATTATTTCACAAAACTTATTAAAAAATGATTTGCAATGTATTGAAACGTATCTTGAAAAACTGGTCAAAATGTAAAATATAACTTTCACATTCACATACATTAATGGACACTATGTGAGAACATGGTCCTAAAAACAATGCAAAGTTAATTTTGTACATTACATATTTTTTTATTCACTCACAGCTTATATTTGCACAACCATATTTGCCAACATGGCAATTCAAACAATACAGAAATATAAACATAAGTTGATCAACATGATCATCATAAAAACAGTTTCAAATCCAGTTTCATGTCCTGATCAATCAGAGGGTCCAAGGAGTGGCTAGAAATATTGAAAAGAACAAAGTGGACAATATATTACTTACATTATAAAAAACAAATACATTTTAAAAGGGACGATAGATACAGTTAGAGATGGATAGAGGGATGATAGATAAAGTTAGAGATGGAGAGAGGGATGATAGATACAGTTAGAGACTGATAGAGGGATGATAGATACAGTTAGAGATGGATAGAGGGATGATAGATAAAGTTAGAGATGGATAGAGGGATGATAGATAAAGTTAGAGATGGAGAGAGGGATGATACAGTTAGCGATGGAGAGAGGGATGATTGATACAGTTAGATATGGAGAGAGGGATGATAGATACAGTTAGAGACGGAGAGAGGGATGATAGATACAGTTAGAGATGGAGAGAGGGAGGATAGATACAGTTAGAGACTGATAGAGGGATGGTAGATACAGTTAGAGACGGAAAGAGGGATGATAGATACAGTTAGAGACTGATAGAGGGATGATAGATACAGTTAGAGACGGAGAGAGGGATGATGGATACAGTTAGAGACGGATAGAGGGATGATAGATACAGTTAGAGACGGATAGAGGGATGATAGATACAGTTAGAGACTGATAGAGGTATGATAGATAAAGTTAGAGAAGGATAGAGAGCACACGATGCAGTACACTTACCTCGGCCTGGTCATCACTGCATCGGGGAGTTTCAGTGTGGCAGTGAATGCTCTAAGAGATAAAGCTCAAAGAGCTCTATATGCAATTAAGAAGAAATTCCAAAACACTGAATTACCGATTCCAGTCTGGTGTAAAATCTTTGATAGTGTAATTCAGCCCATTGCGCTGTATGGAAGTGAGGTTTGGGGTCCACTCAGTGATCAGAGCTACACTAGATGGGACAGACATCCAACAGAAGCCCTACACACAGAATTCTGCAAAATGATTCTAAAACTACAAAGGAAAACACCCAATAATGCATGTAGGGCAGAATTAGGCCGATTCCCATTGATTGTTAATATGCAAAAAAGATCCCTCAAATTCTGGATGCATCTAAAATCAAGTCCCACAGAAACGCTACATTTTAAAGCACTACAAACCCAAGAACTGAACCCCGAAAAGAGTCTCCTCAGTCAGCTGGTCCTGAGACTCACTAACCCGACTAACTCTAACCAGTCTCAGACCAGCACTGCTTCTCACACACACATCAGAATAAACCAAATTATCAAACAGTCTAAAAATACATATCTGGAACATTGGGATCAGGAAACTAAAACACAAAGTAAATTACAATTCTATCGAACTTTGAAATCAAATTATGAATTGGCAGAATATCTCCAGAGTGTGAGAGACACAAAGCAGAGACGGATCCTGAGCAAGTACAGGCTGAGTGAACACAGTCTAGCCATCGAGACCGGCAGACACAGAAAGAGCTGGTTACCCGAGAGCAAAGGGTGTGTGTTCAGTGTAGGACAGGAGAGATCGAGACAGAGACACACTTCCTCCTTCACTGTCACAAATACAGCTCAGTCAGAGAACTGTACTTCAACAAACTCACTGACTTAATACAGGACTTTACAGCCATGACTGAGATAGATCAGATAAAGACCTTACTAGGAGAGGGACAGACAGCAGCACTGGCTGCCAGATACGTGTGTGTGTGCCACAGCCTGAGAGACAGCAGGTGAATGTGTGTGAGTGTGTGTGTGTGTGTGTGTGTGTGTGTGTGTGTCTGACCTCAGTGTGTTTCCCTACTGTCCACCACAGTGACCCTCAGTAATATATGTGTGTGTGTTTATGTATATATATGTTAAAACACTGTGGTATTGATGTTCACAGATATTGTAATCTGTTACACTGTTAATTTGTACAATGAATTTAATTTGTACATTTAAATTTAAGTTATATACTTTATTATTTTGATGTCTTTATAATTATTCTATGTGTTCCAAGCTTTGGCAATATTGTAATATGTACAGTCATGCCAATAAAGCATTTTGAATTTGAAATTTAGAGAGATGATAGATAGAGTTAGAGACTGATAGAGGGATGATTGATACAGTTAGAGATGGAGAGAGGAATGATAGATTCAGTTAGAGATGGAGAGAGGGATGATAGATAAAGTCAGAGACTGATAGAGGGATGATAGATAAAGTCAGAGATGGATAGAGGGAAGATAGATACAGTTAGAGATGGAGAGAGGGAAGATAGATACAGTTAGAGATGGAGAGAGGGAAGATAGATACAGTTAGAGATGGAGAGAGGGAAGATAGATAAAGTTAGAGACGGATAGAGGGATGATAGATACAGTTAGAGACGGAGAGAGGGATGATGGATACAGTTAGAGACGGATAGAGGGATGATGGATACAGTTAGAGATGGATAGAGGGATGATACATTTAGTTTTTTGTGCTTTTTTATTGTCTCTTCAATATGTCTTGAGAAATGATAGTTTGTGGGACAATGTATGCAGGACAGTGTGTCCGTGTGTGTCTGTATGCGGGACAGTGTGTGTGTGTGTGTGTGTGTGTGTGTCTGCTTTTTCTTACAATTTCAGAAATTCCACTGGTAGTCCATCAGTTTGCAGAGTAGATGGAGTCCACTGCAACCTGTTTCTTCTGTACAAGTCACCCAGTGGTTTTAGAGGTCACTTTTCCTTTTGACTTCTTTGTCCCTCTCTCAGGGTTAATGCCTACAACGTGCCTGAAAGTGTCATGAAACACACATTTTAATGCAGGTTTTAGGCATATAATCAAGTATTTGGATTGGAAGTTTTCCTACCACCATATAATATTAGTTGACTCAACAGATATAAAACATAAAACATATCTACATAAATGTTGCTTACATTTAAAAAAAACACCCCAAAATACGTGCTAATTCATGCCAATTTGACACTGGACCATGTTGACACACCGGAGCTACAAAGAACGGACGTAAAAACACAGCCAGCCTCGGTAGAAAAAAAGATTTTCCCACAGCTAAAATTTATGACTGGATTATCGCAATAAATCAATGCTCTACAGCTAATAAATACAACAACCACCTAAAAATAACTAATTACGGCAGGTTCGTGCTTGCCCGAGATCACTATGATAAGAACATTGTGCATTGTTTTTGCCAACAGCATCTTTCTAAGTTGGTAAGTGTATGAAACCTATAATATATAAATAAATCTGATGTGATTTTTAAAAGTGTAATTCAGCATTTAGTCACTTACCACATTTCGTGAATCACTCTTCTTGCCCTCGCCTGCCGCCAATAATCTCGACCAGTAAATATCCCACAATGCATCTGTACATTTGAAATTTACAGCAGTATGCTGTACATGTGATACAACGGTCCAATAAACTGCCGCGTGTCCCAGAATGCATTGGTGTTGACAGCAATCTACTGTATTATTGGGGGCTACTGTATACACCAAGATGCCACTGTTGGGCCCTTGAGTAAGGCACTTAACTCCAGGTGGCTCCGGGGGGATTGTCCCTGTAATAAGTGCACTGTAAGTCGCTTTGGATAAAAGCGTCTGCCAAATGCATAAATGTAAATGTAATGTATTATTGAAAAACAGCCAGCTTACTGTAAAATGATGTAATTTTTACAGCAATACATTACACTGAAAATTCCAGTAGATCACAGTTACAGAGATACTCAAACCAGACCAGGCCATCTGGCAACAACAACCAAGCTACTGTTGACTTCAGTGAGATCACATTTTCCCCCATTCTGAGGGTTGATGTAACTCTTTACTGAAGCTCCTGACCCGTATATGAAGGATTTTACGCACTGGTGCCACACAATTAGCTGATTAGATAATTGCATGAATAAGTAGGTGTACAGGTGTTCCTAATAAAGTTTTTAGAGAGTGCATTTTTAAGCATACTGAAACGTCGTTAAACGCACAATAAATCCATAGATTGCTTAGATGGATTCGTCCGAAAAGTCCCAAAGGGAATTTTTTGTGCAATTCCTGTTGAACAAAAGTTTGATCATTTAAAATTTTGTACTGTTTAACAAATAGTTTTTCATTCAATAATAATAATAATATTTCTGCCCTTATAGATTGTAGTGTGACAACTAGGGGTGTGACGATACACTTAGCTCATGAGACGAGATGATACATGATACTGGGTTCACAAGAACGAGAGGAGACGATATTTTAAAACTATATATATGACTGGTCTTTTATTCGACTTAGGGATGGGCGATACCACTATTTTCTTTTCGATCCAATACCAAGTACTTTTAGGCCAGTATTTTTACGAATTCTTTGGATAAAATTAGTAACTTCAATTATTACTTTAATTTTTTAGATATTTATAAGCTTAAGCAGAAAATTATTAGGCTGCTTTGTTTTCCATTAAAAATATTGTTAGTATAAGCCACATATCAAACCTCAAAATTAACTTAAAAAACCTCATCAATCGGCCTGATGAGGCGCGCGATGGATAAAGGCGGCCGGTGACGATGGTTCGAGAGAGAGAGAATTACGGGCATGTCCGTCATGTGTGTTTGTGTCCTTGTTTTAAGTTTCTCATTAAAATATTATTTATGTTGACAAGCCGGTTCTCGCCTCCTCCTTGCCTATCATTAACGGTGTTACATTGGTGTCGAAAGCCCGGGAAGGTGGAGGGATGCCCGTTGCAGAGTCCTCGACACTGCCGTCCACCCAGGGGAGCACCGCTGCCATCTGCCGGGTGACTGAGTAGCCTGACTGCCCGGAGTGAGGGAGCCGCTGCCGGGGGCGGAGGAGTGCCCTGCCGTCCCCAGAGACGCGGAGGGGTCGAGGGAGGCCGCCGTCCGCGAGGGGAGGAGGGAAGAAACTCCCCGACCGCCCGGAGCGGTAGGGCCGCTGCCAGGGGCGGAGGAGTGTCCCCATTTGCTGCCAGAAAAGTGGAGGGGCGTTCTGCCCGCTGGGGTTCGAAGGTTTGACTCCGGTTCGCCCGGGGTTGGAGCGGCTGTCGTCCGCCTGAGTGTGGAGGAGTGTTCGAGGACCACGCGACGGTACATCAGAGAACCGGTGAGTGAGCTTATTAGGAATATAATAGGTAGGAATATTGCGCGCCCGATCTCCAATCGGCCTGATGAGGCGCGCGAGGGATAAAGGCGGCTGGTGACGATGGTTCGAGAGAGAGAGAATTACGGGCATGTCCGTCATGTGTGTTTGTGTCCTTGTTTTAAGTTTCTCATTAAAATATTATTTATGTTGACAAGCCGGTTCTCGCCTCCTCCTTGCCCATCATTAACTGTGTTACATAATATTACTACATTAAATCCATGGGTAGTTTTCATGAGGGTATCATTTTTTAACGAGGATTAATGATCATTGTCAATGTTTTAACAACTCTGAATTGAAATAAGCCAGTAAAAATGGTCACACAAACCCATTATAATACATGTAATGTCTAGGTTTGTCATTACTTCTTGTGAATACTTCAGATGCTGTTTTTCTGTCATTGTGATATAGTGAATACAAGTTATGTTTATGTATATTTCTATTTTCTATATAAAATTGCTAAATTTTATTTTTCTAATACTGCTAAATATTGTTAGATTTCCTATTTGTGCTTTATGTTAAAAAAAGAATGTTATGTGCATTTAGTGAATTAATTATTTTCATTTGACATACCTGCGTTATGACGTCATCGCACGCTTCAGTTGGGTGCGTGCCTGTCATGTGCTCCATTCATAATAAAGACAGCGATGAGAAGCCATCACATCATAATATATATATTTCTTTGCAGGTAACTGAGCAACAAAATGCACAAAACACACTTCTGTTTGAGTATAAACACTGTTAAACTGAATACTAATGAGCTGTACGAGTTGAAAGCAGTTCTTTTCACTTTATTAATTGTTTATCATGAGTTCATGCAGCCGAGCGCATGGTTAGAATAAGTGCTCCGTGATTAGCGCGACAGCCCGCAATATGCAATAAATGGTCAAAATATAGCGATGTAATCCGAGTTGATAATATTGTTTAGAGTTATGAATTATCATCGACTTACATATTTGGTCATTTAACCCCCCTGTGATCTCTGTTAACTGTGAGTTATGTATTACATTTTGGTTGAGAGAATTTCATATGTGTCTTAATTGAATGTAATTCATCAGACAATAGACTCAGCAGTATTCACATTGAGGATGTGGTTGGCGTACTAACTGCATAGCTACATTCATTAATTTCATGTCATATGTATTAAGGATATATGTATTAATGAAAATGTTATATCTTGTTTCAGTGCTTATATGTACATTCTGGAAATCTTATTCTGCTTGTAAAGAATATGAGATTTGAGTGTCACTCTGTCAGTTGTAAATACTGCATATGAAAAATGTTTTAAGTTATTTGTGTTTATTAACAGTCATTAATATGCAAAGACATGATACCTGTGTTGATAATGTGCTGAAATTTTGTAAAATAAATATGCTGTTATTGGGATTCATAGTAAAGACAGCGATGAGAAATTTTGTTCTGCAAGGATATAACATTGTAAGGAAAGATAGAAGGACGGGAAATGGAGGTGGGGTGGTCACTTTTATACAGAATTAATTAGAATACAGAGTCATTAATGAGATTGAAGAATATTAATTGGTGGTTATAGATATATTTGCAGAAAAACAAAATATCAGAGTAATAAATTATTATTATAATCCTTGTAGTAGACTAAGTAAAGAATTAGAAAAGGTTATTGGGTCAGGAAATCATAGAATAATTTGGTGTGGTGATTTTAATGGACATAGCACTTTATGGAGAAGCAGTAATGATGATCATAATGGGGATGTTGTAGAAGAAATAATAGACAGTGATGGATTAGTATGTTTAAATAATGATAGAAACACAAGAATAAATTTGGTACATGGAATCGGGTCAGCTATAGATTTAACATTGGTTTCTGAAGAGCTAGCAATATATGTGTATGGGATGTTTGGGAAGATAATAATATGGGTAGTGATCACTGTCACAATTCACTGTTGTCTGCCCTGTGTTTTGCCTCTGTCATCTGTTCCCCATGGACAACACTTCCCATCATCCCCTGCTCTGATAACCTCCAGCTGTTCCCCATTGATCCTCACCTGTGTTTAATTTTCTCATTAGTCTTTGTGTATATAATGCCCTGATTTCTGTTCAGTCTTCATCAGTTGTTGAATGTGGGATGAGTTCCTGGGCACTACCATCTCACAGGACCTGAAGTGGGAGATACACATTGACTCCATTGTGAAAAAGGCCCAGCAGAGGTTGTACTTCCTTTGCCAGCTGAGGAAGTTCAACCTGCCACCAGTGCTGCTGAAACAGTTCTACTCAGCAGTCATTGAGTCTGTCCTCTAAACTTCAAAACTGTCTGGTTTGGTGCAGCTACGAAATCAGACATCAGAAGACTACAAAGGACAGTTCGGTCTGCTGAGAGGATTATTGGTTGCCCCCTGCCCCCCCTTCAAGAACTATACACTTCCAGAGTGAGGAAAAAGGCTGGTAAAATCACTCTGGACACCACTCACCCAGCCCACTACCTTTTTGAACTGTTGCCTTCTGGCCGGCGCTTCAGAGCTCTGAACACCAGAACCGTCAGACACAGGAACAGTTTTTTCCCTCAGGCCATCCATTTAATGAACAATTAAATTGCCCCATTGAGCAATAATTATGTGCAATACACAGTTTAATTTGAATTTATATTATCCAACATATCCACTTCTGCCATTACTTACATTGCTCTGTACATAATATGCTGTTTTTTGTTCTTTATATAACAGATTGTATTAGATTTGCACTACGTGTGTGTATGTGGGTAATGAAGGTGAGTGTATGTACGTATATGTATAATTATTTATTTTGTGTTCTTTTTTGTTTTAAATTACCTATGTCTTGCTGCTGTTTTTGGTATTGTTTGTATTGTTGTACACTGAAAGCTCCTGTCACCAAGACAAATTCCTTGTATGTGTAAGCATACTTGGCAATAAAGCTGATTTTGAGTGTATTGGAGCATAATGTGAGTTTATCTCCAAGATGGAGATTTAATAAAGCAAACTGGGATGCATACAAATATCTAAGTGAGGTAGAACTAAATACAATGGTGGACATAGATGAATGTAATGGGAAAATATGTAAAGTATTGTATGATGTAACAGATACCGTTATAGGAAAAAATGGACAATGTAAAAAGAGGAAAGTAGATCCTTGGTGGACAGAACAATGTAGTAATGCTGTACAAAATAGGAATAAAGCATTTAGAAAAATAAAAAAGACAAATATATTTTAAGATTTTAAGAAGAATAAACCGAGCAGCTAAAAAGAAGTACTGGAGAGATTGGTGACATACAATCGGAGAAGATATTGACATAAGTGAAGTATGGGGTTCAATAATAAAAATGGGAGGAATGCATATCAAACTTTACCAGTTTAAAAAAAAATGATGAATGAAGCATGGTTGTGACAGATAATGAAAAAGCTGAAATGCTGGCTGAAGTATTTGTTAAAGTCCATATTGACAATAATGTATCAGAGGATATGGAGTACAGGAAAGCTCCCTTCTTCATGGAAGCGTGGAACAATTGTACCAGAAGGCAAACCTGGAAAGGACAAATCCATCCCAATTAATTATAGGCCAATTGCATTAACTTCTAATTTATGTAATCTGATGGAAAAAATTATTATACATAGACTAAACTATATATTGGAAATAAAAGGATTTATATCACCATACCAGAGTGGATTTATGGTGGGTTGGAATACAATGGATGCTGTTATAAGTCTGTTATATGTAATGAACTCCTCAAGAAAGTGTGTGCAGACAGTATTTTTTAATATTATGATAAATTATATTTTTAGTAATTTTAAAGGTGACAAAGGAAGGGCATTATTTGCAGATGACAGGGCAATATGGAAAAGAGGTTGTAATATTACATGTGTATCACAAAGACTACAAGAAGCAGTAGATGAAGTGTAGGTATGTGCAAATAATTGGAGCTTTAGATTATCAGTGGCTAAACTAAAGTTATATGTTTTACAAAAAGGAAAAATGTACCAGAGGTTAAATTGAAGTTATACAAACAAGAGCTGGAGCAAGTCTCAGTAGTTAAATATCTCGGTGTATGGATGGAACCTAGACTGACATTTGAAATGCAAGCTAAAAAAAAATTAATCAGTAAATGTAAAACAGGAATAAATATTTTACAATGTTTAGCTGGGATTGAATGGGGAGCTTGAAGATTATCATTGAAAATAATATATTGTACATACATTTTCAGATTTGCGTCTGAATCCATATGTAACAAGAGGCAGCTGGTAGATGGGTTTCATGTTTTTAGCTTTTTGTAATTGTTTGTTCTTTTATAGATTAACTAATCTGTCCTCCAGAAGGTGTCTGTCTGCATAGAAGCTGCAGGGTTTAACTACGCTGCTGTTTTGTTTTCTGTTTTGTTAAACGTTTTTGGTATGTTTACATTATCAAGTCCAGAAGTGCTGTTTTCTCTCTCACATAGAGAAGTGGGATCCGTATCTCTGTATGTGCATATCCTGAGCCACAGCAATCATCGTTTGAGTTAGGAAATGGTGTTATTTTGTACTGATTGAAACCATTTTATTTTGTTATTGTTTGGGTGAAGTTGGTCTTAGCATGGTGCTTTGTCATTAGCTCTCCCCTGCCCTTCAAACTAACATATTTTGTTTTGTGTGTTAAAACCCTTTGAGGTTTGTTGTTTTTTTTTTTTGTTTCGTTTTTTTTTTTTTTTTATATATATGATTACTTGGTTAATTTTCCCTTCTGTGTTCTCAGGAGCTGAAGGCCCAGTGTAGGGGGCTAGCTGTTCCCCGCTAAATGGTGGTAGAGCCCCTGTCACATGTGGAGTGCTGTAAATTCACAACTGTGAATTGTGACCTGTGTTTGTGTGAGTGAGAGTTTACACTTGTGGGTGAAGTGTCTTCATCAGGGGATTGCTGCACCTGGCTAGCCTTCATTCTCCTGGTAAGCCTCAGCCTTCTGTGGTCAGCATGTGTATATATTGTTTTGTGTGTGTGTGTGTGTGAAGCCTATTACAAACCACGCAGCTGATTGCTGTGTTCATAATTTTAAAACACTTTTAAATGATGGAATGCGTGTGCAGTGCCCATCTGACTCATCTAATGTTAAAATAAATAAAATATTTTTGTACTTTGAAATTCACATCTCTCGCCCTCTTGTTTTGAACCAAAAAAACCTGTGTGCCCTTTCCTATTTGTGATTGGGTTAGTATTTCCCTGTTAATTATAGTGTGGCATAGTCAGATTATCTATTGGTTTTCCATGACAGCATCAGCAGCATTCTCCCCCCTCGGCTGGTGCTGTCGCCCTATCCTCCTACCTCCCTGCTCCGCTACACTAAGAATTAATTATTGGTTTAATATAAAAGGTCATATAGAGAGTCAACCAGTAAAGGTAGTGATAGATGAATGCTGGGAACATGGAAACAAAAACATTAATAGCTTTAGATGGATTGCTAACAGGGAAGCACAAGCCGTTGGTATTGCAGACTGTGATGTTAGCCCAACTGTAATATTATACAATATTCCACCATGGATATTACCAATGCCAATAGTAGATTTTCATATACAAATAAAAATTAAGAATGAGAAAGATACCCATAAGAACATAATTGTACAGCAGTATTTAGATCAGACTTATTAATCGTGGTTACATATATATACTGATGGTTCTAAAGATCCTATCTCTGGCAGAACAGATGCTGCAGTATATGTTTCAAATCAGTATTAAAAAAAGAATAATTGATCATGTATCTGTGTATGCAACAAAATGAATTGCCATGATGGTAGCACTCCAGTGGGTAGAGGATGTAAAACCAAGACTAGTAGTAATATGTTCTGACTCTAATGCAGCAATCTCAAGCCTTGCTAGTGGAGTAAAATCATCAAGGCAAGACATTATATAGGAGAATCTTGCAAGATTGTTAAGAATAAGTAGCGTAACTTAATGTGTTTGTGGGTTCCTGCTCATGTAGGAGTGGAAGCTAATGAAGTGGTTGATAAGCTGGCTAAGCAAGCTCTAAAACATACAGAGATATATATACAAGTGACTCATAGCAACAAAAAAAAAGGTAAAAGGGACATTTAAAGAATTCATAAATAATGAATGGCAAGAAGTATGGAACTGTGATAGCCAGGGCAGACATATGTATAATTTTCAGCAGCAAGAAGGAAATGGAAGTGTTTTTAGGAATAGAAAAGAAGATATAATTATAACTTGCATCCGAATAGGGCATGAGAGACAAAATAATTCTGTTTAAAATAGAAAACATGAAACAGGTCAATGTAATTATTGTGATCAGGCAGAAACAATAGAGCATGTTTTAATAAAATGTGAAAAATATGGAAAAGAAAGGTTAAAACTCATTAAGGAAGTAAAAAACATGGGCGTTGATTCATTTAATATGCAAACCCTTTTGAAAGAGCATGCAGAACAATGTAAAATATATATTGCTATTATAAAATATATTAAAGAAATAGGACTAGATGGAAAAAAAAATTTTTTAGCTGCCTATTAGTGATCCACACTCCAGTCCAGTTAGTGGCGGTAATGCACCAGAAGTTGGTTTGCCAACCGCCATTAAACATCATTATATGAAGAAGTCATGTGTTATAGGCTTATTTTGGTTACCATATCTAATAATGTCAATGTTTAGTTTGTAGTTGTAAGTCGGAAGTTTATTGACTGCATTGTATTGATTATTAATTGATATTACTGCATCAATAAACTTTGTTATATTTCAAAGTGAAGCATTTTGGTTTGGTTTCATACACCTGTGTCAAAGGCTGGCAGAGGATCCCAGTGCTCGGATTCAAGCCTTCTAATCAATGTTCTATTGATTTTAATAATTTATAATACTCTATGATAATTATTAATTATTGCTAGTAACCAAACTCACTCCTACATGCAGAGCACTACAGTTTATAGACACCAACAGTAACAAATAATACTTTAAAAAACAAAAAAACATTAGATCACCTTTACAGGGTTCTTTAGGTAGTTTCTAAAGTACTCTGCACAGATTCAAGCCAGACGTCACAGAAATGGATATTAGTACACATTTACACACACACTATGACAGTCATATAAAACATTACACTGATGGAAACTGAGCATCATCTTCCTCCAGATAAATTCATGACAGACAGAAGTATCAGTGAATGAAACTCTTGACTGTTCTGTGCCAATAAGTTTTAGACTTGAGGATTTTCACATAAGTAGAGGAGAACAGGGATACATTTTGAATAACTTTAGCTATGCTGGTCACACTTTATATTCAGTGTCTTTAAATATGTAGTAACATTAAAACAATACAATACAATGTATGCAACTACACTTTCTCCTGAAAAAGTCTTACAAGATTCACATTTGCTGCTATGAGGTTTAGGAGTAGGGTTAGGGGTTAGGGTCAGGGTTGGGTTAGGGTGAGCAGTAAGTTTAACAGTGTAACTACATATGTAATTAACTGCAGGTACTATAAATGTCAGTACAATACAACAACACGTATGTACATAGTAAGTACTGTACATTGTATTATGTTATTAATGATTAAGTACATAGTAGTTAAAGACACCAAATTTATTCACTTTTTTAATGTAGAATATGTTTAAAGCCTAAAGCTTTGAAAATTCCAAACAACTTTGACACTAAAGCAGTCATTTCCCATTTCAATTAAATGTATAACTTAACAAATCAGATGCAATTAAACTAGAAGTGCACAAAAGCACATGATATATTCATAATACCAAGACTATATTGTTTTATTGTAACTGGGAAAATATTGGAATAAATTGGTTTATATATGCCTCCTATTGTTACTAAATAAAAATCACCCTCAAATACTAGACACAATACACAGGCTTAATTCGTGACCTCATATATTTGATGTGAACAACACAAGTAAGCAAGACACAAAAGGTTTATATGGAAAATATACACATTGTAATAAACTTTAAACCCAAAGAGACACTTTATATAACAGTATCTGTTAAATACAACAGTAATATAAAATCTTCTCTTCATCCACACTTTCTAATCAGGTATGTTAAATCTATATTTTAATATTAAGTTAACAGTGATGGCAAATGTAAGCCGGGCTGCTCTCTGTGCATTCTTCATGTGCCAGTTTTGGCAAACCAAATTCCTTCAATGCAGAACATGCACTGGACTGAACCGACATTTTAGATATCACATTCACACAGACAGAAATACCACATGCTGTTTCTAAGCCTGATGTGGTAGAAACATGACAAAAGATCTGTCATGTTTCTACCACATCAGGCTTAGAAACAGCATGAATAGATGTTCCTAATGAAGAAGAGATAACTGTGTAAAAGTTTGTGTGTTTTAGTCCATGCTAAATAACATTATATGAGCTGTTTATGACCTGAAAAATACACTGCCTTGTCAAAAAAAAAAAATGTAAATCACCTATTGGATTTAAATATGCAGATACTTAAGAGCCTTTGATTGGATCATTATTGCAGTGATTAATATGTTTCAGCTAGTAACAATTATTTTAATCCTAACTGATGCAGTGTGAAGCTTCTCATTTCTTAAACAACCATGTCAGAAGACGTATCCCGTGGTCGTGGAAAAGATGTTACTGTGTTTCAGAAGGGTCAAATTATTGGCCTGCATCAAGCAAAGAAAACAACTAAGGAGATTTCTGAAATCACGGGAATTGGGTTAAGAACTTTCCAACGCATTATTAAAACCTGAAAGGATATTGGTGAACTGTCAGCTTCGGAGAGGAAAAGTGGTTGGAAAAAAATCTTGAATGATCATGATCAGAGATCACTAAAATGCTTGGTGAAGTAACATCATAAAAAATCGACAGTTTAACTCACAGCTATGTTTAATAGTAAAAGTAAGAGCATTTCCACACACACAATGTGTCGGGAACTTACAAAATTGGGACTAAACAGAAGTGTGGCCACAAGAATGCCACTCGTTAGTGAGTCTAATTGGGAAAGAAAAATGACTTCAGTTTGTTAGGGAGCATTAAGATTGGACTGTGGAGCAATGAAAAAAGGTCATGTGGTCTGATGAGTCCAGCTTTACCCTATTCTAAAGTGAGGGGCACGTCAGGGTAAGAAGAGACGCGCATTAAGCAATGCACCTTTGATGCATAGTGCCCACTGTACAAGCCTCTGGAGGCAGTGTTATGATCTGGGGTTGCTTCAATAGATCAGGTCTTGGCTCAGCAATGTTATGCAGCAATAACATGAAGTGAGCTGACTACCTGAATGTACTGAATGACCAGGTTTTCCCATTAATGGTTCTTTATTCCCTGATGGCACAGGCGTATTCCAAGATGGCAATGCCAAGATTCCAAGATGGCAATGCCAAGATTCGTTGGCTCAAATTGTGAAAGAGTGGTTCAGGGAGAATGATGAATCATTTTCACACATGAATTGGTCACCACAGAGACCTGACCTTAACCCCATTGAAAGACTTTGGAATGTGCTGAAGAAGACTTGACAGAGTATTTAGACTCTCCAATCATCATTACAAGATCTCGGCCAAAAATGAATGCAACTCTGGACAGAATAACATTTTGTGACATTTCATAATTTGTCGAAACAATGCCATGACAAATATGTGCTGAAATCAAAGCTAAAGGCTAACTAAATATTAGAGTTTCCAACTTTTTTTTGGCCATGCAGTTTATCTGTTTATAGCCACCATTCCTAAAAGTGTCCATTATTTAAGGGAGTAAGAAGAATTTTCCAAATACGTATCTGATGTGGATACACGAGAGCATGGTGCTCTTCATTTTAGATGTCATATTAAATGGGGTTACATATATATAGCTTCTACATTACTTTTACTTTCTATACTCTCTTACTGTTACTTTTCAGTTTTCCTCATTCTCTATGCAGTTCATTGTATCACTATTTTAAATAGTAAAAAAAAAAAAAGAAATAGACATCATTGACTTGTTCATGTCACTTTTGTTTCAATATTTCCACAGTTTTGGTTGCAGTATCATTGTTGTAATTGAATGGCCTTCCTGTTGCTGATGTGTGTAAATCGGTCACAGAAAATGATGCTGTCATGTTCATGAAACAGTCTCTTACTTTTCAAGAGAATCTGATGGTGTGGAGCATTTGAGTCTGACAATTGTGAAATGGAAAGACACGACCCATGCCATCAAACCAGGCAATAAAAGCCCCCCACAATAGAAGTAGGCCTAATATTAGAATATCAGTATTCACTTCCTGTTTTGTTTCTTTTCGATCATTGGACGATGGGCATACATTTGCAACTTGTCAATATTACATGGTAAAATGTATTTGCATTTTATCTAAAGTTTAAAAAATTATAAAGTATTGATGTGCTGAATTCTCCTATTGGCATAATGAAAATAAAATTCCATGCAACATTATGGAACCACGTTTGCTTTAATTAGAGTACATTTAACATTTAGGGGAATCCCGGGCTAGTTGTCATACAGGGAAGTTTTCATAAGGGCTATAGCTCAGTAACTACAGTATAAATGTTGAGACAAAAGTCCAATTACACAAATGTATGTTTTATCTAGCAATTAATTTGTATATTGGTTTCAAACACCTAGTTCAAAAATGTGGAAACAACAAACCCACAGATTTTTCAGATTTTTTTAATAAAAATTACAAGAAGTTTCTGAAAAGCCTATAATAGACTGTTCAATGGCTTTTACCCATTGTGACAACTTACCCCATGTAGTGTGACAACATGCCTCACTATTCTACTCTACGACAGATACTTTTATCCAAATAAAAAGTACACGGAAACCCAGATATGGTCAATGACACAATGAAGTAACCATTCACTAAAATAAATGTGCTTGCAAAGGACAGGAAGTATCCCCCACATTTCATTTCCTCTTTATTTACTACTTAAGGTAAACTTGAAAGTGCCTTAAATGTATTCTCAGGTCTGAGAAGAGAGAGGTAGAGATCAGCTGTGAAAATGAAAATACAAAATGTACTCATGAGGAGTTTGGTTGTCGTGGGGATATTTGCATCAGTGATCTGGACTATTACAGGTAAAGTTCTTTGATTAGATCATGTATTATTCTAAGTGTTGGAAACATGCATCTTTGACAATGGCTTGCTCTATTTTTTTATTAATTTATTTTTTACTTTGCAGATGCTGAAAAGGTGAGCTCCTGCTGTACACATGTCAACAAGGAAGAAGTAACCGATCCCATTATTGGTTTCATTAAACAAGAAGCTAATCCTCCATGTGTGAACCCATCATGTAAGAATCACAGGCTCTTTTTACAGAAACCATAAACTTCACAATTAAAGATCATCCTCATCCAAAGTTTGCTTTCTGTATTTTCAAAAAAAAAATTATTCTGTTTCACAGCTTTGAGACTGAAAAGGGGGAATTCTGCAGTGATTGGACACAACCATGGGTTTTGAAGAAAATTCGCCCGTTTCTGTAAGTTCGACATAACAAATGTGTTGAAACATAGCAGAATTTATAAAACAACATCAATTGTTTATAGTTTAAACTTAATCTACTAAACTCTAATCTAATGAGGATCTATACGCAGCTTTATTAAAATAAACAAGATGCTCAGAATAAATCAAAACACAGGGAACCTAGCACAGAGCATAACAAGAACTGACAAATTAACTGGGGGAAACAAGGGCTTAAATACACAAAGGAAAACAACGAACACCTGGAGAAACTATCAGGGGAAAACCAATCATAAAATTAAACTACAAAGAACTACAAAAACCTAACAGGAAACAGGAACTAAACAAGAACTTCAACATAAAAGCACAAAAACAAAAGACAACAGGGAATATGTGACACATAAATTGCTTATAGTTTAAACTTAATCTACTTAATTCAAACATCTCCATATTTAAGATAATATTCTATTATTCACACATTTTATTTTATTGCAGAAGAGCTCAAAGAAAAAAGCTTCCTAAAGAACGTGTGATTGAACACCTGACCTCACCGACACCAACAACAGCCATTACTGACACCACTCTTGTGGGAAGATCTACCCAAAGATCAACCCAAGAACTTACACAAGGATCCACCCAAGAACTTACACAAGGATCCACCCAAGAACTTACACAAGGATCCACCCAAGGGTTTACCCAAACAACTGACAGCTGATCATGAATGTCTAAAAGTAAACAAGATGTTGTTGTTGTTTAATTATTTTAATTTTACATTTTTTACACTAGACAATACATTTATATTTAAATTGAATATTTAAAATTTAAGATTGTGAAAATATATTTGATGTAGGGCTATTTGTTAATTTATTCCACTTATAAGAACTGAAATACAGTGAAATTGTAATATTATAATGTTTAGAAAAGTAATATAATATTTAGAGTATAATATTTCACATTGAAATATATCACATTTCACTCAATGTACTGTTAAGTACTTATAACACCTGTGGCAAGAAGGATGACGTAAGTCTGAGAGATTTTCAGATTGTGTTTTTAATGTCAGTGTGCATGCTGAAACAATTGCAATGTGAAATTCAAAAATGAATAAAATACAGATCAGAAAATACATGTTTTGCTTGTGGTTGATTATGTTTCTGGTTGTGTGCCAGAGATTGTGTGCAACTTAATTAGGAAAGTTGACCTGAAATATGGGATGTTTTTGTGAGCTCTTTGTTAATGAATGAGGTGTGCATTAGTACAGGAGTTTTCTACATGTGGGCACCTGTCAAGGGAGGCTCACACTCAAGTGAAGTGAGAAATAATTGGATCTGCTGTGAATTATATAGGTCCATTTCAAGACATTGTATGTGGTAACATCCCTTCAGTTACAGTATTGTTTAGAGAGTGTTGTGTCTGAAAATCCCAGGAGATCAGCAGTTACAGAGATACTCAAACAGCCCATCTGGCAACAACAACCAAGCTACGGTTGAATTCACTGAGATCATATTTTCCCCCATTCTGAGGGTTGATGTAACTATAAACTGAAGCTCCTGACCTGTATCTCCATGATTTGATGCACTGCACTGCTGCCACAATTGGCTGACTAGATAATTAGTACAGATCTGTAGCCAAGATTTTAAGGGATGTGCATCAAATCATGGAGATACAGATTTCTTTACTTAAGCAAATATTTCTTAGTTTATTTTTCAAAGTTAGTTTCACTATAGAAATGGACAACTAGCCCCTACAGTCTTATCTTTATTTACTGTATTTGTTAATGTCATGCCTCCCTCGGGCTCTCCACCTCCCTCAGTGTTCTGCTCCTCTTCTCCCTACTTCTAATTCACCTCACCTGCACACAATCAGCTCACTCATTACGGACAGCTTAAATAGATCACCTTCACTCCAGTTCACCATCAATATCAGAAGAAAAGGGCAATTGCAAGAATGGTAAATTAAAATGCAAAAAGAAAAGCATGGCAAGAATTCTGCAATACAATTGGGAGAGAGTGTGTAATGGAGAATGATTAGGAAAATGAATGGTATTAATAACTATAAGCAGATCCCTTTAATAGAAGTACAAATAAGTAAAAAAGCAGAAGTCTTAACTACAACCTTCGCTAAAATCCACAGTATTGAAAACTTGGATGATACGTTTTAAAAAGAAGACAAGAAATAAGAAAATACAAGGAGTAGATAGCAATATGAATGAAGATTGTAATTCTTTTGAGTAAAAAAATAACCATTAACAATTCAAGGAATACAACACCAGGGAGAGACATGGCCTATTGCAGTATGTTAAAAAACTTACCAGAGATGGACATTAAAGCATTATTGGAGTTCTATAATAATCTGTGGAATGAAAGTACTTTATCCAAATATTGAAAATGTGCAATAGTGATAGCAATAGTTAAACCAGAGAAAGATGCAACAAAATCTAACAGTAATAGACCAATTGTACTCACGTCTACTTTGTGCAAAGTAATGGAGAAAATTATAGTAAGGTTGAATTACTTTTTGGAGAAAAAATACATATCACCAGATCAAAGTGGTTTTAGGAAAAAGAGATCTACAATGGATGCTCTGATAATATTAGAAAATGATGCAAAAAAAAAAAAAACCTTCTCTAATGAGAGAATATCTTGTTGCAGTTTTCTTTTATATTGAAAAAGCATATGACATTTTATGGAGGGAAGGACTTTTAATTAACTAAATAAACTTGGAATAGGGGGGAGAATGTATAACTAGATATTAGATTTATTATTTGAACGTATATTCCAGGTAAGAATAGGGGAGAATTGTCAGCACCGTATGATATATTGAAGGAAGTGTCATCAGTCCAGTTTTATTGAATTTAATGATTAATGATATATATGAAAACATTAATCCAAATTTTGTAAAGGCATTATATGCTGATGATGGAGCAGAATGGAAAAGAGATAGGTATTTAAGAAATGTAGTTAAAGGAATGCAAGAAACAATAAGTGAGGTTGAAGAATGGTCAATAGATTGGGGAATAAAATTTTTAGTACCAAAGACTCAATATATGATATGTTACAAAGGAACACATTTTTCTGAAATTATATGATCAACCACTAGAAAGAGTGACATAATTCAAGTATCTTGGATTAATATTTGATGAGAAATGAACATGGAAGAGACATATTAAGAAAATTGAAAGCAAATGTAAAGGTATAAAAAATTGCATGTCTTCAATAGCCAAGTATGAATGATGAGCCAGCAAGAGTTCACTGTTACATGTATATCAAGCCTTAAAATGTTCTAGTATAGACTATGGGTGTGCACTGCATGGGGCTGGATCTAAATCAGAATTGAAGAAATTGGATAATTTACAGTCTAGAGCACTTAGAATCTGTTGCGGAGCAATAAGATCAACCCCTTTAGATGTCATCAGTGCCATTAGATTTAAGAAGGGAAAAGTTAGCTATGATGTATTGGGTTAACTTTGCAAGGAAGTGACAACAATCATCGCACACGCACAGTTTTAAAAGATTGCAATACAAAAGTACAAAGATTGGAAATACAAAAATAATGGATGAAATAGCTTTGGATGGAAGTATGAATAGTGGGTCAAGGATTGTGGTCTGGAGAATGAAGTCATCTGCCCTAATATGCCATTACATGGTGTGCAAGTATGGAACTTTCCTGAACCTATTGTTGAAATGAGATATTAGAGGCCCGGGAAAAAGCAGAAGAAGGGTATAGTAGCAGTAATTAAATCAATGTTTTTATGAGAGAAACAATTTACTCCTATGCAGATATTTACAGATGGATCTAAAGATCCATTTAATCATTAATTTGGTATTGTCAAGTGTTTTTTTTTTTATTGTCATTTCAACCATATACAGTTAGTACAGTACAAAGCGAAACGAGACAACGTTCCTCCAGGACCATGGTGCTACATAAAACAACATCGGACAAACCCAGAACCACATGAGACTACACAGGCTAAATAACATACCTATATAAAGTGCACGTGCAAACGTGTGCAAAAAGTACGGGACAGTACAATAAATTAATAACAATGAACAGGACAATAGACACAGTAAGAGACAGTGCTGCGCCGATCAGTACACAGTAGTGCAAAAGATGACAGTTTCTAAATATGCCGAATGTAAACATAAAATATTATGAGATAGTGTTCTATGCACATAGCAGTTATTGAGGTTGCAGCCAGTTATAAAGTGACAAAATTAAAGTGCAACTCAGGACGTGTGTGTGTGTGTGTGTGTGTGTGTGTGTGTGTGTGTGTGTGTGTGTGTGAGCGTGTATTTATCACTTTGTGGGTACCAAATATCCCCATAAGGATAGTAAAACCCAAAATTTTTGACCTTGTGGGGACATTTTGTCGGTCCCCATGAGGAAAACAGCTTGTAAATCATACTAAATTATGTTTTTTGAAAATGTAAAAATGCAGAATGTTTTCTGTGAGGGTTAGGTTTAGGGGTAGGGTTAGGTTTAGGGGATAGAATCTAAAGTTTGTACTGTATAAAAACCATTATGTCTATGGAAAGTCCCCATAAAACATGGAAACACAACATGTGTGTGTGTGTGTGTGTGTGTGTGTGTGTGTGTGTGTGTGTGTGTGTGTGTGTGTGTGTGTGTGTGTGTGTGTGTGTGTGTGTGTGTGTGTGTGTCAAACCAGTCTCTGAGTATTGAGGAGTCTGATGGCTTGGGGGAAAAAGCTGTTACACAGTCTGGCCGTGAGGGCCCAAATGCTTAGGTACTTCTTGCCAGACGGCAGGAGGGTGAAGAGTTTGTGTGAGGGGTCGTCCACAATGCTGGTTGTTTTGCGGATGCAGTGTTTTTTTAAATGTCTTTGATGGAGGGAAGAGAGACCCCGATGATCTTCTCAGCTGTTCTCACTATCCTCTGCAGGGCTTTGCGGTCCGAAACGGTGAAAATTCCCAAACCAGGCAGTGATGCAGCTGCTCAGGATGCTTTCAATAGTCCCTCTATAGAATGTAGTGAGGATGGGGGGTGGGAGATGTGCTTTCCTCAGCTTTCGAAGAAAGTAGAGACGCTGCTGGGCTTTCTTGGTAATAGAGCTGGTGTCGAGGGACCAGGTGAGGTTCTCCACCAGATGAACACCAAGGAATTTAGTGCTCTTGAGGATCTCCACAGAGGAGCCATCGATGTTCAGCGGAGAGTGGTCACTCTGTGCTCTCCTGAAGTCAACAACCATCTCTTTTGTTTTGTCTACATTCAGAGACAGGTTGTTGGCTCTACACCAGTCCGTTAGCCGCTGCACCTCCTCTTTGTATGCGGACTCATCGTTCTTGCTGATGAGACCCACCACGGTCGTGTCATCGGCGAACTTGATGATGTGATTCAAGCTGTGCATTGCTGCACAGTCGTGAGTCAGCAGAGTGAACAGCAGTGGACTGAGCACACAGCCCTGGGGGGCCTTAGTACTAAATGTGGTGGTGGTGGAGATGCTGTTACCGATCCGGACTGACTGAGGTCTCCCAGTCAGGAAGTCCAGTATCTAGTTGCAGCGGGAAGTGTCCAGGCCCATCAGGTTCAGCTTTCCAATCAGGTGATGGGGAATGATTGTGTTGAATGCTGAGCTGAAGTCTATGAACAGCATTCGAACGTATGGGTCCTTTTTATCTACGTGGCTGAGGGCCAGATGGAGGGTGGTGGCGATGACATCGTCTATTGAACGGTTTGGACGGTACACAAACTGCAGTGGGTCTAGTGAGGGGGCAGCTGGGTCTTAATGTGCCTCATGACGAGCCTATCGAAGCACCTCATGATGATGGGTGTGAGTGCGATGGGACGGTATTCATTGAGGGAGGACACTGGAGACTTCTTTGGCATGGGGACGATGGTGGTGGCCTTGAAGCATGTTGGAACGATGGCGCTGCTCAGAGAGATGTTGAAGATGTCGGTAAGAACATCTGCCAGCTGGTCTGCACATCCTCTGAGCACTCTGCCAGCAATGTTGTCTGGTCCAGCAGCCTTCCATGGTAAGACAGAGCACCTGGTCGTTTTGGAGGAGGGGTGGTCTTCCTCGCCACCATGTCGTTCTGCACTTCAAACCGAGCGTAGAAGTTGTTCAGCGCATCTGGAAGGGAGGCATCTTTGTCTCAGGCAACTGATGTTGTATTGTAGTTGATGATGGCCTGGATGCCCTGCCACATGCACCGCGTGTCACCGCTGTCCTGGAAGTGACTGTGGATTCTCTGGGCGTGTGCACGCTCTGACTCTCTGATGGCCTGGGACAGTTTGGCCCTCGCTGTTGTTAGGGCTGCCTTGTTGCCTGCTCTGAAGGTGGAGTCTCGGGTCCTCAGCAGCGTGCGCACCTCCACAGTCATCCACGGCTTCTGGTTGGAGCGTGTGGTGATGGACTTGGAGAAAGTGACATCATCAATGCCCTTGCTGATGTAGCTGGTCACTGATGCTGTGTATTCCTCCAAGTTGGTAGAGTCACCATATGTTGCAGCCTCCCTGAACATTTGCCAGTCAGTACACTCAAAACTTGAAGTTGATCTTGTCTTGAAGAGCAGAGATGGCTCCTGCTGGCCAGGTTTTCACCTGCTTCTGAAGCGGTTTTGTGCATCTGACAAGCGGTCTGTTGGAATTAGCATAACAGAGATGTGGTCTGAGTAGCCGAGGTGGGGGGCGGGGCTCCAGCCCGGTACGTGCCTGGGATGTTTGTGTAAACAAGATCAAGCGCGTTCACCCCTCTCATTGCAAAGTCCATATATTGATGGAATTTAGGGAGCACTGTCTTGAGATTTGCATGGTTGAAATCTCCGGCGACAATAAACAGTCCGGTCAGGGTGAGCGCTCTGCAGTTCGCTCATAGCCCCATACAGTTCACAGAGCTTCCTTAGCGCTAGCTTGGGGGAATGTAAACCCGGTTATGCATAACAGTGGTGAATTCCATGGAAAATAATAAGGTCTGCATCTAACAGTCACAAGCTCCAACAGCTGATGAACAGTAACTAGAGACTAACATAGAGTTCTTGCACCATTCGTTGATGTAAACACACAAGCCACCACCGCGAAGTCTTACCGCAGAGAGCTGTATTTCTGTCGGCATGAAACGAGGCGAGCCCGCCTAGCTAAATGGCGCATCCGAACTCTGTCGCTGAGCCACGCCTCGTGAAAACAAAGACGCAGCAGTCTCTAAACTCACGTTGCGTAGCCTGCTGGAGTCGGATGTAGTCCAGTTTATTGTCCAGGGAGCAAACATTTGAGAGCAGGATAGACGGGAGAGCCGGCCAGCTAGGGTGTGTTTTTAGCCTAGCATGGACCGCTGCCCTCTTGCCGCGCTTCCGCTTCCTCGCACACCGCTTATGGCGTCCTCTACCCCGGCCACCGGCATCAGGCGACACCGAGGACTGGAGGCCTGGTCTCCGCAGCAAGCCGAGTTCGCGTAGCACCCCTGAAGGTCATCATGCAGCTTGTTTGTTGCATGAATCCTATATTTGAGCAGTGTCTGGTGATGGTAAACATGAACACCGGTTGCTCTGATGTCCATGTGCCGCAAAAGTCGGGTTATTTAACAAAAATAGCACCATTTTGAATCCAGAGCGGCCGCTGCATGCTATCACACCGCCATTTTGGACTATATGAGTATATATTCAGAGTTTTAAAACAAAAATAAGTCTAAGAATAACTGATAAATTGTCTGTATTTTCCACAGAGTTAATTGCTATAATAGTAGAGCTACAATGGATTGAACAGACTAAGCCAATTAGGAGTGTAATTTGTTCGGATTCGTCATCAGCTCTTAAAAGTACAATGTCAACAAGAACTGACAGAGAAGATCTACTGATGGAAATCTACAGTACATGTGATTTTTTTTCGTTTTTTATTTTTAGTACATTGGCAAATATTTCAAACAAACTTTTTCACGTTGTCATTATGGGGTATTGTTTGTAGAATTTTGAGGAAAGTAATGAATTTAATCCATTTTGGAATAAGGCTATAACATAACAAAATGTGGAAAAAGTGAAGCGCTGTGAATACTTTCCAGATACAATGTGTACATTATTGTACAGACTGAAAGCAGAGGGTAAAAAAAGTGTACTTTTTTTGGATAACTGCACACATTGGGATAGCAGGAAATGAAATGGCAGATTAGTTAGCAAAAAAAGCATTAAAGAAAAACTTGGTGGGTAGCAAAGTACCCCTGGTGAGAAGTGAGGTAAAATCAGTAATTTAAAAGAAACTAGTCAATTTATGGCAACAAACGTGGAAAAATAGCAGCACAGGGATGTGGAATTATAATAATGCTAAATTTGTATAAAAAGAAAAATTTTATGGAAGGTAGAGAAAGGAAGAAGTTATGATCTCTAGATTAAGACTGGGACACACAGGATTAAATTCAACACTTGCAATAATTGGGATGCATGAAAATGGTATGTGTGATGAATGTGATGTTTTAGAAACAGTAAAGCATGTACTATTTAAGTGTAACAAATACTATGATCAACTAAGTAGTCTTTTTAATAATATAAAGGATAGACCAGTGAATGTCAGATTCTTGAGAGATTCTCAGACATATAGGGCTGTTTTAACCTTTTTAAAGAATACAGGACTAGAGCATAGGACAGACATCTGGACAGACCGGGGACATACGTAAGGATCCTTTTTGTGGACTTCAGCTCGGCTTTCAACACAATCATACCAGATATACTCCGGACTAAGTTAAACCAACTCCCTGTTCCCACCTCTACCTGTCAGTGGACCATCAGCACTGGTGCCCCCCAGGGATGTGTGCTCTCCCCACTACTCTTCTCCCTGTACACCAATGACTGCACCACCAAGGACCCCTCTGTCAGGCTCCTGAAGTTTGCAGACGACACCACTGTCATCGGCCTCATCCGAGATGATGATGAGTCTGCATATAGAAAGGAGGTTGAACGGCTGGCTTTCTGGTGCAGTCAAAACAACCTGGAGCTGAACACGCTCAAAACAGTGGAGATGATTGTGGACTTTAGGAGGAACACCCCAACATTGTCCCCCCTCACCATTCTAAACAGCACTGTGACAGCAGTGGAGTCATTCAGGTTCCTGGGCACTACCATCTCACAGGACCTGAAGTGGGAGACCCACATCAACTCCATTGTGAAAAAGGCCCAGCAGAGTTTGTACTTCCTTCGCCAGCTGAGGAAGTTCAACCTGCCACCAGTGCTGCTGAAACAGTTCTACTCAGCAGTCATTGAGTCTGTCCTCTGCACTTCAATAACTGTCTTGTTTGGTGCAGCTACTAAATCAGACATCAGAAGACTACAAAGGACAGTTCGGTCTGCTGAGAGGATTATTGGTTGCCCCCTGCCCCCCCTTCAAGAACTATACACTTCCAGAGTGAGGAAAAAGGCTGGTAAAATCACTCTGGACACCACTCACCCAGCCCACTACCTTTTGAACTGTTGCCTTCTGGCCGGCGCTTCAGAGCTCTGAACACCAGAACCGGCCAGACACAGGAACAGTTTTTTCCCTCAGGCCATCCATCTAATGAACAATTAAATTGCCCCATTGAGCAATAATTATGTGCAATTACACAGTTTAATTTTAATTTTAATTTATATTTTCCAACATATCCACTTCTGCCATTACTTACATTGCTCTGTACATAATATACAGTTTTTTGTTCTTTATATAACAGATTGTATTAGATTTGCACTACGTGTGTGTATGTGGGTATGTATGAAGGTGAGTGCATACGTATATGTATAATTATTTATTTTGTGTTCTTTTCTGTTTTTAATTACCTATGTCTTGCTGCTGTTTTTGGTATTGTTTGTATTGTTGTACACTGGAAGCTCCTGTCACCAAGACAAATTCCTTGTATGTGTAAGCATACTTGGCAATAAAGCTGATTCTGATTCTGATTCTGATAATGTAGGGGGATCACAGTGCTTCTGCCCTTCCTGGAGGTTCAGGAGCCCAGTGTGGAAGCTGGAGGATCTGAACACGCAGCACCATCTGAAGTGTGGGCTCTGATCTTCTGGGGTGGGTGGGGCATTACATCCTCATTTAATATAAATAAATACAGATGCATCACCCATGTAAGCTATACAGTAGGTGGCGGTAATACTCCTAAGGAGTGAGTGGCCATTAACAAGATGAAGAAGAAGAAGTCTCACAAAGGATTTTAGTTTGACTGTGCTGCTCACATGCAATGTTTCCTTAACTTGTAGTGTGCTTATCCTGTAGATTCTCGTTATCGTTTTTTCGATAACGAGAATTCTCTGCCTGATCTCTCTGCCTGATCCCTCCTCTTCAGATGTGTGGACAGTTTACCTGGAAACTCACCTTGTGATTCCTTCTTCTATCTGTGAAACCTACTTACCGTAAATGACCTGTTTACTCATCTGTGTTATTTCATCTGTGTTTGATCTCACCGTGTAAATCCTGTGAGTCTCAGTAAACGCTCTTGCACGTGGTTTCAACTAACAACAACTTGTGGCTTGAGTTCCCAACAACTATAACATTGTATACAAATATTTTCTACCATTTTTTTATACTTCTTTTTTTTAATAGGCAAATAAACCGTATAAATTATTTGTGATATGTTGACTTACAGTAACTCCCAATGTTTTTCCCAGTTCAACTCATTCTTTCAAAATTCAAGAATGGTGACACAGTATCACCAGACTACAGCAACTCACTATCCCATTTGACACTAGATGTCATATTTCTCTATGTTACAAAATGTTTGATATTTTCACTCACTTTACACTCAAATGAAACACTTCACGCATGATTTTCACTTTATCTGTGATCCATGATTTGTTGATATGAAGAATTCATGTGTGAAGCAACAACTTGGATCACTAAGAACTTTAATAATTATGAAGTAATTGTCATGTTGCAAAATGATTAATCATGGTGCAACTTATTCCATGTGCTTTGTTCATCAGATGTACAATGACAATCCGAAGACTTCCCTGTTCTCTATTCTATATTAAAAGCAAAAGCAGGGGCCTGTGTAGCTCAGTAAGTAAAGACACTGTCTACCAGACCTGGAGTCACAAGTTTGAATCCAGGGAGAGCTGAGTGAATCCAGTCAGGTTTCCTAAGCAAACAGTTGGCCTGGTTGCTAGGATGGATAGAGTAACGTTGGGTTACCCTCCTCGTGGTCGCTACAACGTGGTTCTCGCTCTTGGTGGGGCACGTGGTGAGTTGTGTGTGGTTGCGTGGAGAATAGCGTGAGCCTCCACACTGTTAGCTCTCCACGGTAATGCGCTCAACATGCCATGTGATAAGATGTGTGGATTGACTGTCTCAGACGTGGCGGCAACTGAGATTTGCCCTCCACCACCCGGATTGAGGCGAGTCCCTACGCCACCATGAGGATTTAGAGCGCATTGGAAATTGTGCATGCCAAATTGAGGAGAAATGGGGAGAAAAAAAATAATAATTCAAAAGCAGTCCAAGAGCAGCAGACAATTTGTTGAATTTCACAGCATACAGGCTCCTTCAGAAACAATGCACCTATCCATGGCATTTCATCAAATCATTTGTTTGTTTTATCTGCTTATGCTTCTGTCTGCTTTCACATCAGGAGGTGAGTTCTTCTCCTAACATTTTACATTGACTTTGGTTTGCTTACCAAATAAAGAATTGAAATTTAACAAACTAGCGACCAAATTCTTCTAAATAAGACAAAACTTAATGTTTCTGTCTGTTTTGCAGTGATATCTCATGGCACAAAAAAATCAACATGCTGTAAACCAAAAATGATAAAAAAAATACTCCTGTTTGGAGCAAAATCACAAGCTGTTACAAAGTTTCAACAATAGGCAATTGTGCTGCAAGTGTTATGTGAGTCAGTTTGTCTTTTTCTCCCATGCCAGCCAAATTTGAACAAATCATCTGCTTGTGAACTCTCATTGTCATTAATAAAAAATTATATTGAAAATGTATACACAATAAATGTATTTCACCACTCTTTACAGTCTCACCGATAAATGCAGGACGCGCTGCATTGTTCCAAAGGCTCCATGGCTCAGTTGTACACTTAATGCTCTAGAAATGGTAAGAAGATTAAAAAAAAAAAAAGTCTTTCAAACCTGTGGATATGCATTTTACTTCTTTGTATTGCAAGTACGTTTATGCACCACCTGAATGTTAACCTGTTTTTCATTTCTATTCAACAGAGAGGTGTAAAATGCAAAGATCGAACTACATTCAAAACAACAAAATTATGATCTTCACCAGCTATACCAGCAACTTTTTCCCGTTCAATGCCAATTACACAAGCTACTCTGAATGGCACAACACTGTTTTAAACCGTAAATATCCACAATGTTGAAAATATTGCACAAAGGAAACAAGCTGCGGTCTGATTTCACACTATGCTGCTGTGCTGTCTATAGATCTGCTAATTCATTTCTCTCTTTATTTATTTGTGAAATATGAATGTCCTGGTTTATGTATAATGTTTAATGTATTTATTTTAGACTTTTATTTAAATCTTTAATCCTATTACTAATGTGTTATTTATTTGTTAAAATGTAACAGAGTAATGTTTATTTTCTAACATGTCTATATTATATGTTTTCTCTTTTTTTATCAAAATCTGGTATTTTAGAAGACATAGCAGTTTTCAGTACTTAAAGTTCATGTAAACAAAAGAGAAACTTTTCAAAAATAATAAACACTTTACTATAAAAATATTATTTTCATCTCTCTCATTACAATCAAAATATTCTGGGGTCAGATTTTTCACAGATTAATGTACATTTACATTTATTCATTTAGCAGACGCTTGTATCCAAAGTGACTTGAGAAAATGAGGAATGATACCTATAAGCGATTAATCTTAAGGAGACAGTAGCACGAAAAGTGCAGCATTACAAAGTGTTATGAATGCAGGAGGAGGCAGACAAGGGGTTGGATCTACGTGCGGTTTTTATTAAACAACGGTGAGGGTAAACAGACAGCAACAAAGGAAATAACCACGATGGGTAAAACAAAACTAAAACAGGAGAACATCGAAGGAACACGGAAACTGGATGAATACAACAAGACAGGCAGGCAGGGCAGGCAAGACAACAGGATCCGGGCATCAACAAACATCAGAAAAGAGGGAACATGAACATTCAACAAACGACCAGGAGTGGAGAACAAACAGGGTTAATATACACAGACACAGGATGATACAAACGGTGACATGGAAAACACGGGACAGACAACCAGGGAATCGTGACACAAAGTTTCTGAAAAGTTCTAGAGTGAATGGTTAAGTGCTCAAGAAAAAGTTGTGTCTTTAGAAATTTTTTGAAGACAGAGAGGGAGTCTGCTTCAAGGATGGAGTTAAGGTAATTCCACCACGAGGTACATAGAAGCTGAATGTGTGTGCTAGTGATTTGGGGCCTCTTTGATGTGTATTTATTTCTGCTGAAACCATGATTTCATTTGATTTAAAGCTGCCTGGGGTTAACAGAATCATTATAAAAAATCAAATAATACTGTGCCAAGAAGTTTTAGACTTGAGGATTTTCACATAAGTAGAGGAGAACAGGGATCATTTTGGTATAACTTTTGCTTTTTTGCTCTCACTTTATATCCGGTGGCTTTAACAATGTACAAACACAATACAATGTATTTATTGTGCAACAACACTTTGTTCAGCAAAATTCTTACAAGATTCTCACTTGCTGCTAAGAGGTTGAGGTACTGCTAGGTTTAGGAGTAGGGTTAGGGTTAGGGGTTAGGGTCAGGGGTTAGGGTCAGGGTTGGGTTGGGTTAGGGTGAGCAGTAAGTTTAACAGTGTAACTACATATGTAATTAACTGCAGGTACTATAAATGTCAGTACAATACAACAACATGTATGTACATAGTAAGTACTGAACATTGTATAAAATGATTAAGTACATAGTAGTTAAAGACACCAAAGGTATAGTTGGTTTGCGTTTTAATGTATAATATGTTTAAAGCCTAAAGCTTTAAAAATTCCAAACAACTTTGACACTAAAGCAGTCATTGCCCATTTCAATTAAATGTATAACTTAACAAATCAGATGCAATTAAACTAGAAGTGCACAAAAGCACATGATACATTAATAATACCAAGGCTATATTAACTAAGATTCCATCCAATTATCTTTTGCGGAAAAAGTTTTAGCGCATCAAAATAAAGCTGATGGAAATGCACATTATCGCTAAAATGTCACAAATGTCGACATAATATTTTTCCGTTTAACTCAAGCGCATAAACTCTATGTCGATACATCAAATGTCTTGAAAAAATGGTTTGGAAACACTTTTTGTCAATAAAATTGGCATTAATGCATGTAGTGTCACATGACATTGCCCCAATCGTTAGCCTGTGTTATCATGACGACAGTATTGAAAGCCAATTTATTGTATGTGATTATGGATTGATCTTTACGGCATGTAGAGCCATTCTGCAAACTTGACACTTCCATGAGTGCCAACTCAAATATCTTGTGCACGTTTACAAATGAATGGCCACTCTTTGCGATTATTTTAATCACAGTATCCATCCGTTTATTTATTACAGTTGCTTTTACACACCATTCAAAATAAAAGACGGCAGTCACGGAATTAGCACATGTAAGCCCGTTTATCGGTCCAATGGCGGTCTCCAATAATACGGGTGAAGGTCTCTGCGCGTTACTGTCTTTCTTGTTACGCAACACAACAAGATTAAATGAAATACATTTTTGTCTTATGTATTACCTCGTTATTTCATCTGACTCCATAAATGAAAAAGGTTTTAATGATATCTGAGCATCATTAAAAGTGAGCAAATGTTTGATTATTCTTTTTAACTCCTTTAATTATATTTTACCCGTTCAGATTAGGAAACTATGTTGCTTTGAGGTCCTCGCGTGTTTTTCTCTACACTTCGGGTCTCACGATCACAAGCGGCCAGTATTGGATCATCAAACAGAGGTAATTGCTATATACCTGAGATCGGTCACATTCACGTTAACACAATCAAAAGATACTTCAGTATAGCCCCCATGGAATTGCATACACTTGAATTTAACTTAACGTTTTCTTCAGTAGAGGTCACGGCCACTATTACAGATGTAAGTTGACCAACATAACTTCTCTTGTAATAGCTTTGGATTGGACATGCATGGTTTCCCACGTACACTTATCTGGAGAAACATCAAATTAAAACAGAGGTAAGACACACCCGAATTTAGATTGGTCAAGCAGCATTTGCTGTTCTAAAAGGAAATTCCCTTTATGTCTTTTGCCAACCAAGTACACTTGAACTGATGCCAAATATTAGTCATCACTAATCTGACGCAGACTTGCGGTAACATACGAATCATTTAATCTGGTTGGGAAAAACAATTTCAGAGTCAGTCAGAATAAACTCAAATGTTGACAATTTATTTACCAGGTAACATAATAAATTCATCAATTCCAATTAGACTAGACAGTATTTGGCAAAGACCTTATAACTTTGTTGTCATTAAGTTTTACAAACCTGGGAATAAGAACACTATACCAGACGCACTGAGACATTTTAAATGATACTAAACATGTTATACTAGTTACATTATTTGTATACATCAGATAGACTTTTGTTACATACAGATCTTAGATGATTCTGAGCTGAAGGGGAATGGATGAGGAGGAGAGGGGAGAGAATGGGACAGATGTGGAAGGGCAATAATGAGGTGTGAATTTGCAATCTTCGCTCAGTGGTGTGTGGTGCCTCAGGAAGAGTAGCTAAATGTGAGAAAGTTATATGTTGATTTTCTCAAAGCTCATACATTTGCTCTTTGCCTTTGAATGCAAACACATTGGCACCCTGCCTTACAGTTTCCTCCGCTTGACCCCCGGGGACAATTCCAGAAGAGTCCCTGTGGGGTCATTGTGTCTTAGTTTCTATTTTTATCTGAGTCGCTGAAGTGTGTGCTGTTGCGAAGGGCTGAGAGCCAGTGCCGTGTCGGTTGATGTCCGTATGGATCTGATGAGGCATCTGAAGTTGCAACACTGTGTCTGGTTGAGGTTAGCACATGTTTTCAGTTCATAGAGTCCATCAAGGCTTTTGTGGCTTGTTCAGTGGACATGTCATTTCGTCATGGAGAAACATCTGCTTCTGGTTGCACCTTCCCTTTAATGATGATCTGACTCTTAGAAGAATTCTCTGCCACCTCCAGTGGTGGTCTTCTGGGCAGACCTCAATTAGTTGAAGGAGTTCCCACTGGCAATGCATATACACCTGAACGGCTTCTTAAATGACCATGTAAAGATGAAACTCTGAAGAACTTAATGTTATACTGACACGAGAAAAGGTTGAGTAATACATCAATACATGATGAAAAGATAAACAATTAATTCATGTCACAAGTGCAAGTGGTAATCCAGGTCCAAGTGTATCTTTAAAAATGCAAAGGGGACTAATTAGTCAGATTTTTTTTACTACCGTTTTGATATGTGGTAGTGGGATTTGGATATACTTGATCTGAATTAATTAAAGGAAAGGTGGCACAGAGTTCAAAGTAATTCAAATACATATCATCAATATATATTATTACAGTGGATACTAAATTAAAGGAAACATACCACAAAGTCAGCATAACTAGTATCTTCATCAGTGGCATACATCATTAAACATATAGTTATAATAATAATTCTAGGATTTTAGAATCACAGTTACAGACATATATAATAATTACAGTGTTAATTCAAAATGATCTAATATGTGTGATTTGTTGGCTAAGTCACAATCGATGATATATGCTTATTTTCAAAATGTGTAGTGGATCGATAGAAGCGTCTGCATTTCATATCGTCAACTTCTTTTATTTTTACATTGTTATTGTTATTATATGGTTTGCAACCATTCCAACAACAATCAATTGGTTTGATTTATATGTAGGTGGAAATGTTGAAATTTGGGTGGCAAGTTTGCTTGCAATTAGTAATTAAATCATCAATGTGTGACTGTAGCCATGCACATGTCCCATGTATATTACAGTATTTAAAGGGAAGTTGTAAATAGTGCCTGTTTTATGGAAACAGGTTTGTAATGTCCTATGTGTGAGAGGCTATGTGTATGTGAGAGGCAGGCCAGATCTTCAGTGGATTAGTATTTTCAGAATCTAGGCCATTATTTTGTTCCATGATGTGTAGTGATAATAGTGTGTGCTCTGTATGTTTAGGAGATGGGTGGAACTTGATCTAGAGCAATTGGTGTTTCATAATTTTGGTTCCGGTGCTAATCCGGGAGGCCATACAGCTATTTTTTGTTTTTGTAAAACTGTGAGGTGTGAATGGCCCATTAGATTTTGCTTTCCCACCCATCTCCAGCATGGCCAAATTGAGGCAGGGGGATCAGAAATCTTTTTGCATCTGTCCCTCACGACATTAACTCTGCGCGTTTTACTGTCTTTCTTGTTACGCAACACAACAAGATTAAATGAAATACAATTTCTCTTATGTATTACCTCGTTATTTCATCCATAAATGAAAAATGTTTTAATGATATCTGAGCATCATTAAAAGTGAGCGAATGTTTGATTATTCTTTTTAACTCCTTTAATTATATTTTACCCATTCAGATTCAGTCGCTTTGAGGTCCTCGCGTGTTTTTCTCTACACTGCGGGTCTCATGATCACAAGCGGCCAGTATTGGATCATCAAACAGAGGTAATTGCTATATACCTGAGATCGGTTACATTCCCATTCTGACAATCAAAGATACTTCAGTAGAGGTCACGGCCACTATTACAGATGTAAGTGGACCAACATAACTTCTCTTGTAATAGCTTTGGATTGTCCATGTGTGGTTTCCCACGTACACTTATCTGGAGAAACATCAAATTAGAACAGAGGTAAGACACACCCGAATTTAGAAATTTTATCAAAACCTAAGAAATTTTAATTGCAATCACCTGATATAAATTACACACAGTAAACTGTGTGGGATCGTCTGACTACAGAGAACCCTGAGCTCTGGGCCAGCCCTCCTTAAATATCCAGACAGAATACACATTGTGTACCAAATAGTATTATCCTTTGAATAAAAGCTAAAACTTATCTAAAACTAAATGATAAAACTTATCATTTCTGTGCACAAAGATGTTTTATATTAAAAATAAATACACAATACTAGGAGAACGGCATCAGTGCTTTTTTTGTTTTTTTAGAACACTTACATCCCAATTCTATTAAATTAAAAAAGCATTAAATAAAAAAAATACATTGACAACCAAAACATTTTTAGACCTAAATATGCCTTTTCTTTACTTATTTCAAATTAGCCATATTCTGTTCTAGATGAATAATGTCAGCTGAATGACATTCTCAGAATGTTCTACACTTTTTTTCAAGAGAGTAGACTATTAGAACTATTTGTCCAATGCTGAGTTCACTTTCAGAAAACGAGCTTTTGAACATTTTAAAACGTTTAAATATTTTAAATCTAACCCTCTTTACCTTGGATCGCAATTACTGCTTCTTCAGAAAATGTAAATTACATTATGACGCTAAAATTTATTTTATATGACAATCAAGTTCAGTTGGTCGTTAAAAGTTGCTGGAGAAATATGCGGGACATAATGCAGTTGTGATGGCAATGCTTTAGATTAGATGATTGTTCAAAAGATTGAAAATCAGGAATGTATTATATGTAAACCCTGATATTACACCACATCAGTTTTTCTCTTGTAGCTGTGCACACCGCATATACACATGATTGATGGTCTTTATACTGAGACAGAAAGTTTCCTCCACTACTTTTGCCGGCAGGTTGCCAGCTTGAACAGGGCCATGACGATCCGCTTTCGGGTTGGAACCGGTGCCAACCTGCGATAGGTGCAACATCAGGACCAATATTACAGTCCTATCAGAAGGGCAACTGCTCCCTTTTGATTGCAATTCCTCCTCTTCTGATTGCTTTTATTTGTTAATTAAAATGACAGTAAGATGACTAATTTCAGTTAATTTTCTCAGTAATCTCACCATTTTACACAAACTTCAGAGGAAAAATTAGGGACATCTGGGAGGCGATTTAGTGATAAACACACATTTCTGAATGGAAATGGAAAAATTTCAGGGCAGATTTCTTTTTTGCTAAACCAAAACCTATGCGACAAAGTATTTTTTTAGGCATGACGTCATCACGCACACCATTTTTATCGATAAAAGGCCATTTGAATGGAAATGGGCAGAAGGCGGCAAATGTTTTTTCCCGCATTTTCACTTTGTAGATAACAAAATAGCACAAAAGGTGGATGGAAACCAGGATATTGTTTGAATGTAACTGGGAAAATATAGAAATAAATTGGTTTATATGTGCCTTCTATTGTTACTAAATACAAAACACCCTCAAATAATAGACACAATACACAGGCTTAATTCATGAAATGGGGGTTACATTTATACAGCTTCTCCACTACTTTTACTTTCTATACTGTCTTACTGTTACTTTGTATTTTTCATCATTCTCTATACAGTTCATTGTATCAATATTTTAAATAGTAAATAAAAAAGAAATACACATCATTGACATATTCATGTCACATTTGTTACAATATTTCCACAGTTTTGGCTGCAGTATAATTTTTGTAATTGAATTTCCTTCCTGTTGCTGATGTGTGTAAATCGGTTACAGAAAATGATGCTGTCATTTTCATGAAACAGTCTCTTACTTTTCAAGAGAATCTGACGGAGTGGAGCATTTGTGTCTGATAGTTGTTAAATGGAAAGACACGACCCATGCCATCAAACCGGCCAGAAAAAATCCCCCCACAATAGAAGTAGGCCTAATATTAGAACGTCAGTGTTTACTTCCTGTTTTGTTTCTTTTCGGTCATTGGACAATGGGCGTAAATTAGCAACTTGACAATGTTACATTGTAAAATGTATTTGCATTTTATCTAAATTTGAAAAAAATATAAAGTATTGATGTCCTGAATTGTCTTCTTGGCATACTGAAAATAAAATTCCATGCAACATTATAGAACCACATTTGCTTTAATTAGAGAACAATTAATATTTAGGGGAATCCCGGGCTAGTGGTCATACAGGGAAGTTATCATAAGGGCTATAGCTCAGTAACTACAGTATAAATGTTGAGACAAAAGTCCAATTACACAAATGTATGTTTTATCTAGCCATTAATTTTGTATATTGGTTTCAAACACATAGTTCAAAAATGTGGAAACAACAAACCCACACTTGAATACATTCAGATTTTTTTTAAACAAATTACAAGATGTTTCTGAAAAGCCTATAATAGACTGTTCAATGGCTTGTACCCATTGTGACAACTTACCCCATGTAGTGTGACAACATGCCTCACTATTCTACTCTACGGCAGATATGTTTATCCAAATACAAAATACACAGAAAGCCAGATATGGGCAATGACACAATGAAGTAATCATTCACTAAAATTAATGTGCTAGGCAAAGGACAGGATGTATCCTCCAAATTTCATTTCCTCTTTATTTACTACTTAAGGCAAACTTGAAAGAGCCTTAAATGTATTCTCAGATCTGAGAAGAGAGAGGTAGAGATCAGCTGTGAAAATGGAAATACAAAAAGTATTCATGACAAGTTTGGTTGTCGTGGGGATATTTGCATCTGTGATCTGGACTATTACAGGTAAAGTTCTTTGATTAGATCATATATTATTCTATGTGTTGGAAACATGCATCTTTGAAAATGGCTTGCTCAGTTTTTTTTTTATTTACAGATGCTGAAAAGGCAAACTCCTGCTGTAAACATGTCTACAAGGAAGAAGTAACTGATCCCATTATTGGTTTCAGTACGCAAGAAGCTAATCCTCCATGTGTGAAGGCAGTCATGTAAGAATCACAGGCTCTTTTTACAGAAACCATAAACTTCACAATTAAAGATCATCTTCATACAAAATAAATATTATGTTTTACAGCTTTAAGACTGAAAGGGGGAAATTCTGCAGTGATTGGACAAAACCATGGGTTTTGAATAAAATTCACCAGTTTCTGTAAGTTCGAATCAACAAATGTGTTGAAACTTAGCAGAATTTGTAGAACAACATAAATTGCTTATAGTTATTAAGATAAGATTCTATTATTCACACCATTTTCATTTTATTGCAGAGGTGCTAAAAGGAAAAAGATTGCTGAAGAATGTGTGCTCGAACATCTGACCTCCTCACCATCAACATTCATTACTGACACCACTCATGTGGGAAAATCTACCCAATCTACCCAAGAACTTACACAAGGATCCAACCAAGAAGTTACACAAGGATCCACCCAAGAAGTTACACAAGGACACACTCAAAAAGTTACACAAGGATCCACCCAAGAACTTACACAAGGATCCACCCAAGAAGTTACACAAGCATCCACCCAAGATGTTACACAAGGACACACTCAAGAACTTACACAAGGATCCACTCAAGAACTTACACAAGGATCCACCCAAGAAAATACACAAGGATCCACCCAAGAAGTTACACAAGGACACACTCAAGAACTTACACAAGGATCCACCCAAGAACTTACACAAGGATCCACCCAAGAACGTACACAAGGACACACTCAAGAACTTATACAAGGATCCACACAAGAACTTACACAAGGATCCACCCAAGAACTTAAACAAGGATCTACCCAAGAACTTACACAAGGATCCACCCAAGAACTTAAACAAGGATCTACCCAAGAACTTACACAAGGATCCACCCAAGAACTTAAACAAGGATCTACCCAAGAACTTACACAAGGATCCACCCAAGAACTTAAACAAGGATCTTCCCAAGAACTTACACAAGGATCCACCCAAGAACTTGCACAAGGATCCACCCAAGAAGTTACACAAGGATCCACCCAAGAAGTTACACAAGGACACACTCAAGAACTTACACAAGGATCCACACAAGAACTTACACAAGGATCCACCCAAGAACTTACACAAGGACACACTCAAGAACTTACACAAGGATCCACACAAGAACTTACACAAGGATCCACCCAAGAAGTTACACAAGGACACACTCAAGAACGAACACAAGGATCCACCCAAGATGTTACACAAGGATCCACCCAAGAAGTTACACAAGGACACACTCAAGAAGTTACACAAGGACACACTCAAGAACTTACACATGGATCCACCCAAGAACTTACACAAGGATCCACCCAAGAAGTTACACAAGGAACCACCCAAGAACTTACACAAGGATCCACACAAGAACTTACACAAGGATCCACTCAAAAACTTGCACAAAGATCCACTCAAAAATTTACACAAGGATCCACCCAAGAATTTACACATGGATCCATCCACTCTTCCTGCTCAGCTACTGTTCGGACGCTCTTGCTTACTGCTCCGCGCTTTGCTCTATCACTTTTATATTTTTATATTTTATCTCCTTTTATCAACTAATTTTAACTGAAGCAAATCAGCACAGTGCTCAAAAGCTTGGACTACTACTACAAAAAACCTGAATTATTTTATCCGACCAGCCTCCCACTGAAAGTTTTCATTCCAGAGAAGGGAAAACACAACTGCCTACATTCAAAAGGATAAGAGAAAATGCCTCTACTGGAATCTACTTGCTGCACTAACTGCCACAGACTTTTACAAAGGATTGCAGTTCTTGAAACAAAGTTACTTACGGGACAACCAAGCCAGACAGAAAACACAACAGAGCTTCGTCATGGACGCCCTCAGCATACAGCCGGTGAGTCCCATGAATCTAGTGCTCCTCGCCAGGCCATACTGAGTGTAGAGAATCAAGCCGATCGACTTACAAATCGATGGCACAAACAGGAGCGAGACCAAAAGGCACTCGAGACATCAGATTGTCACAAGCATCACATATTGCCGCAGTAGCATCCTCTACCCCAGATAAGGCTCTGACAAGGATTGCAAACACTGGTTTCCTACCACCGCCTATACATCTTGAGAACAGATTTGAAGTATTAATGAATGAGGAATCCCCAAACGTGATGAATGTGATCGAACACAGACTGAATCAGCCAGTAGCTAACACTGATGCCAACTGGCGTCAAGGTCGAAAGCAGACAGCTGGCATTCAGCTCAGAGCGCAGCCGGGCCCAGGACTCTGATAGTGGGTGACTCCATAATCAGAAACATTAGCAGCAAGGATACAACTACATGCTGCCTTCCACAAGCAACAACTTCGGATGTAAACAGGGAACTTCAGAACATTCTGATGAAACATAAGACTGCAAATCGACTCATCATTCATGTGGGGAAGAATGATATTCATAAAGAGCAGTCAGAACTCCTTAAGAAGGATTTCAATGAACTTTTGAAACACTTAAAAGACTAAAAGTTCAAACATTCATCAGTGGACCACTTCCAGCAAGAGGAACAAACAGGTTTTCACAGTTGCTTGGGCTTAATACATGGCTGCAAAAACCTGCAATATAAAAGGAGTGAACTTCATTGACAACTTCAATCTTTTCTGGAGTCAGAGGCAACTGTTTCGACAGGATGGCCACCACACAAACAAACTTGGTTCAAGAGTGCTAAAGGACAATTCTCCCTCAATCATCCTTCTGCAGTGTGTGCCAATCCACTCAATCTGAATGGCACACACACACCTGGACACAGTATGAATGACCACAGGACTTCACTTCAGCACCTGAATGGACATGCGGTTGACAAATCACACAAGGACAACGATAACACCACTCAGCCACAACAATTTCTGCTCACGGACACAATCTCAGCTGAGCCCTGCCCACAAAGCTCACCACAGATGGACTGTGACATATTAGAACTGCTCCAAGATTCAGCACCCAAGGACGACTTTCTGGAAAACACCCAGGGAAACCAGGACAGCATATTACAGCCTCCGATAACACCAGAGCAACAGCCCCTCTCACCAGACACGTTATCCCTCTCTACAGCATCTCCACATCTGTGCTTCTCAGAGAAAATGGAAGAACTGGTGTATGCTGGAACCAAACTATCCCACTCTTTTGCTGCAAGCCCCCAGATATCAAGCAAAAAACGGCAGGCCCCTCAACCACCTGCGGGTCCAGCTCGCCCTCCCCCTCCTCCTGTGAGAGCTTATCGACCTCTGCCACAACGCCAGGGCTCACACCCTCCTCCATCTGCTCGAGGTGAACCAAAAACAACTGATACCAGCTCTCAGTGATATGTGTCGGGTCCCCGCTATGATAACAGTAACTTTCTCAAATGTTTACAAAACAAGCGTGAACCCAGTGTGCCTGTATCTTTCTCTATTGCTGTTCGATTACATGATAGAAAGTCTGAGGCCTTCAAAAGCCGTACAGCAAACCCATCTAATCTGGTGCCTATTACACGCCAAACTAAGATTGCTGTGGGGACAAAAACTGTTAAGTTAGCACTTTTAAACATCCGCTCACTTAAAAATAAATCACTTCTAGTCAGCAACTTAATAAGCACATACAACCTGAATTTTATGTTTCTAAATGAAACTTGGCTTAAAGACAGCTGTAGTGCAACAGTCCTTAATGAAACATCCCCTCCTAACTTTACTTTTTTGAGTGTCTGCAGAGAAGATAGGAGAGGTGGAGGTTTAGCTGCTTTTTAAAGATGTCTATCAATGTAAGCAAATATCATTTGGCAATTACATGTCTTTCGAATATCTGGGTAGTGTGTTAAAAGGTGCTCCACACATTTTACTTATCATTATTTACAGGCCTCCAAAATATTCTCCAGCCTTTGCTGAGGACTTTACAGAACTGTTATCAACAATTACCTCAGAGTTTGACTGTTTTGCCTTTGCTGGAGATTTTAACATTCACATAGATAATGCAGAAACCAATATGACACAAGAAATCAAAACTGTTTTAAAAACTTTTGATCTGACTCAGCATGTACATGGACCCACACACAATCATGGACACACTCTAGATTTACTTATCAGTAAGGGTCTAAACATTTCATCTATTGTTATTAAAGATGTCGCACTGTCTGATCATTTCTGTATTTTCTTTGATATATTGATCTCTCCTGCCATTGAAGCTAGATCTGTGTCTGTCAAGAAGAGATGCTTAAATGAGAACACTAGTGTACTATTTATGAAGGTTATATCTTTAACACCAAGTATATCTGCTGACTCTGTTGATTTTCTCCTTGATTCTTTTAACTCAAAAGTTAAAAATGTAATTGATGATATTGCTCCTGTGAAAGTCAGGAAGAAGAGTGGCAGACAAAAAGCACCTTGGAGAAACTCAACAGCAGGGCAAAATATGAAAAGACAATGCAGAAAAGCAGAGGCAAGAAGACAAAACTTGTAGTCTATTATAACATCTACAAAGACAGCATCCATGCTTTTAATATGGAACTAGGCAAAGCTAGACAGACTTTTTTCTTGAATATTATAAACAGCAACTTAACCAACACACGCACTCTTTTTGCGACTGTAGAGAGACTGACAAACCCCCAAGCCAGATTCCCAGTGAAATGCTCTCAGACAGCAAGTGCAGTGAGTTTGCTTCTTTCTTCTCTGAAAAAATCAATAATTTCAGAAAGGAGATCAGCACATCCTTGAGTTGTGCTGGGGTCAGACAAATCAAACCACAACCTGAGAAAGTAGTCACTATGTCTGATTTCAAAGAAATTGATGGCAAAATTTTGGAAGAAACCGTACAGCACCTAAAAACATCAACCTGCACTCTTGATGCACTTCCCACATCTTTTTTCAAAAGTGTGTTCAACTGTTTAGAAGCAGATCTCCTAGAAGTGATAAACTCCTCACTTCTCTCTGGGAGTTTTCCAAACTCCCTGAAAACTGCAGTTGTCAAGCCCCTCTTGAAAAAGAGCAATCTGGATAAGACCATATTAAGCAACTATAGACCGATCTCAAATCTTCCTTTCATAGGCAAGATCATTGAAAAAGTTGTCTTCAATCAGCTGAACAAATTATTGAACTCGACTGGATACTTTGACAATTTTCAATCTGGTTTCCGATCGCATCACAGCACAGAGACAGCGCTCATAAAGATAGTAAACGATATTCGCTTAAATACTGATACAGGCAAATTATCAGTACTGGTACTACTCGACCTCAGTGCTGCATTTGACACTGTCGATCACAACATACTTCTTGACAGGCTGGAAAACTGGGTGGGGCTTTCTGGGATGGTCTTAAAATGGTTCAGGTCATACTTAGAAGGGAGAGGTTATTATGTGAGTATAGGAGACCATAAGTCTGAGTGGACGTCCATGACATGCGGAGTCCCTCAAGTCTCAATTCTTGCGCCACTCCTGTTCAACCTGTATATGCTCCCAATGAGCCAAATAATGAGAAAGAACCAAATTGCTTACCACAGCTATGCAGACGACACACAGATCTACTTAGCCCTATCACCTAACGATTACAGCCCCATTGACTCTCTGTGCCAATGCATTGATGAAGTAAACAGTTGGATGTGCCAAAACTTTCTTCAGTTAAACAAAGACAAAACTGAAGTCATTGCGTTTGGAAACAAAGATGAAGTTCTCAAGGTGAATGCATACATTGACGCTTAGGGGTCAAACAACAAAAAATCAAGTCAGGAATCTTGGTGTGTCTCTAGAGTCAGACCTTAGTTTCAGTAGTCATGTCAAAGCAATAACTAAATCAACATACTATCATCTGAAAAATATTGCAAGAATTAGATGCTTTGTTTCCAGTCAAGACCTAGAGAAACTTGTGCATGCTTTCATCACCAGCAGGGTGGATTATTGTAATATTGGACTCCTCACTGGCCTTCCCAAAAGACCTTAAGACAGTTGCAGCTCATAAAGAACGCTGCTGCCAGGATTCTGAGCAGAACCAGAAAATATGAACATATCACACCAGTCCTCAGGTCTTTACACTGGCTCCCAGTTACATTTAGGATTGATTTTAAAGTATTATTACTGGTATATAAATCACTCAATGGGCTAGGACCTCAATATATTGCAGATATGCTCACTGAATATAAAACCAACAGATCACTCAGATCATTAGGATCACATCAGCTAGAAATACCAAGGGTTCACTCTAAGCAAGGAGAGTCTGCTTTTAGCTATTATGCCAGCCGCAGCTGGAACCAGCTTCCAGAAGAGATCAGATGTGCTTCTACAGTAGTCACATTCAAATCCAGACTCAAAACACATCTGTTTAGCTGTACATTTACTGAATGAGCACTGTGCCACTGTGTGTCCGACTGTTTGTACTGTATTTTATTTTATTTTCTAAACTGTTTCAATTATTCTTATTTTTGTTATTCTTATTTTAATCTCTTCTATGTAAAGCACTTTGAATTACCATTGTGTATGAAATGTGCTATATAAATAAACTTGCCTTGCCTTGCCTTGCCAAGAACTTACACAAGGATCCACCCAAGAACTTAGACAAGGATCCACTAAAACATTTACACAAGGATCCACTCAAGAACTTACACAAGGATCCACCCAAGAACTTACACAAGGATCCACCCAATAACTTAAACAAGGATCTACCCAAGAACTTACACAAGGAGCCACCCAAGAACTTACACAAGGATCCACTAAAAATGTACACAAGGATCCACTCAAGAACTTACACAAGGATCCACTCAAGAACTTACACAAGGATCCACCCAAGAACTTACACAAGGACACTCTCAAGAACTTACACAAAGATCCACACAAGAACTTACACAAGGATCCACCCAAGCACTTAAACAAGGATCTACCCAAGAACTTACACAAGGATCCACCCAAGAACTTACACAAGGATCCACCAAAGAACTTACACAAGGATCCACCCAAGAACTTGCACAAGGATCCACTCAAGAACGTACACAAGGACACACTCAAGAACTTATACAAGGATCCACACAAGAACTTACACAAGGATCCACCCAAGAACTTAAACAAGGATCTACCCAAGAACTTACACAAGGATCCACCCAAGAACTTAAACAAGGATCTACCCAAGAACTTACACAAGGATCCACCCAAGAACTTAAACAAGGATCTACCCAAGAACTTACACAAGGATCCACCCAAGAACTTAAACAAGGATCTTCCCAAGAACTTACACAAGGATCCACCCAAGAACTTGCACAAGGATCCACCCAAGAAGTTACACAAGGATCCACCCAAGAAGTTACACAAGGACACACTCAAGAACTTACACAAGGATCCACACAAGAACTTACACAAGGATCCACCCAAGAACTTACACAAGGACACACTCAAGAACTTACACAAGGATCCACACAAGAACTTACACAAGGATCCACCCAAGAAGTTACACAAGGACACACTCAAGAACGAACACAAGGATCCACCCAAGACGTTACACAAGGATCCACCCAAGAAGTTACACAAGGACACACTCAAGAAGTTACACAAGGACACACTCAAGAACTTACACATGGATCCACCCAAGAACTTACACAAGGATCCACCCAAGAAGTTACACAAGGAACCACCCAAGAACTTACACAAGGATCCACACAAGAACTTACACAAGGATCCACTCAAAAACTTGCACAAAGATCCACTCAAAAATGTACACAAGGATCCACCCAAGAATTTACACATGGATCCATCCACTCTTCCTGCTCAGCTACTGTTCGGACGCTCTTGCTTACTGCTCCGCGCTTTGCTCTATCACTTTTATATTTTTATATTTTATCTCCTTTTATCAACTAATTTTAACTGAAGCAAATCAGCACAGTGCTCAAAAGCTTGGACTACTACTACAAAAAAACCTGAATTATTTTATCCGACCAGCCTCCCACTGAAAGTTTTCATTCCAGAGAAGGAAAACACAACTGCCTACATTCAAAAGGATAAGAGAAAATGCCTCTACTGGAATCTACTTGCTGCACTAACTGCCACAGACTTTTACAAAGGATTGCAGTTCTTGAAACAAAGTTACTTACGGGACAACCAAGCCAGACAGAAAACACAACAGAGCTTCGTCATGGACGCCCTCAGCATACAGCCGGTGAGTCCCATGAATCTAGTGCTCCTCGCCAGGCCATACTGAGTGTAGAGAATCAAGCCGATCGACTTACAAATCGATGGCACAAACAGGGAGCGAGACCAAAAGGCACTCGAGACATCAGATTGTCACAAGCATCACATATTGCCGCAGTAGCATCCTCTACCCCAGATAAGGCTCTGACAAGGATTGCAAACACTGGTTTCCTACCACCGCCTATACATCTTGAGAACAGATTTGAAGTATTAATGAATGAGGAATCCCCAAACGTGATGAATGTGATCGAACACAGACTGAATCAGCCAGTAGCTAACACTGATGCCAACTGGCGCTCAAGGTCGAGCAGACAGCGGCATTCAGCTCAGAGCGCAGCCGGGCCCAGGACTCTGATAGTGGGTGACTCCATAATCAGAAACATTAGCAGCAAGGATACAACTACATGCTGCCTTCCACAAGCAACAACTTCAGATGTAAACAGGGAACTTCAGAACATTCTGATGAAACATAAGACTGCAAATCGACTCATCATTCATGTGGGGAAGAATGATATTCATAAAGAGCAGTCAGAACTCCTTAAGAAGGATTTCAATGAACTTTTTGAAACACTTAAAAGACTAAAAGTTCAAACATTCATCAGTGGACCACTTCCAGCAAGAGGAACAAACAGGTTTTCACAGTTGCTTGGGCTTAATACATGGCTGCAAAAAACCTGCAATATAAAAGGAGTGAACTTCATTGAAAACTTCAATCTTTTCTGGAGTCAGAGGCAACTGTTTCGACAGGATGGCCACCACACAAACAAACTTGGTTCAAGAGTGCTAAAGGACAATTCTCCCTCAATCATCCTTCTGCAGTGTGTGCCAATCCACTCAATCTGAATGGCACACACACACCTGGACACAGTATGAATGACCACAGGACTTCACTTCAGCACCTGAATGGACATGCGGTTGACAAATCACACAAGGACAATGATAACACCACTCAGCCACAACAATTTCTGCTCACGGACACAATCTCAGCTGAGCCCTGCCCACAAAGCTCACCACAGATGGACTGTGACATATTAGAACTGCTCCAAGATTCAGCACCCAAGGACGACTTTCTGGAAAACACCCAGGGAAACCAGGACAGCATATTACAGCCTCCGATAACACCAGAGCAACAGCCCCTCTCACCAGACACGTTATCCCTCTCTACAGCATCTCCACATCTGTGCTTCTCAGAGAAAATGGAAGAACTGGTGTATGCTGGAACCAAACTATCCCACTCTTTTGCTGCAAGCCCCCAGATATCAAGCAAAAACGGCAGGCCCCTCAACCACCTGCGGGTCCAGCTCGCCCTCCCCTCCTCCTGTGAGAGCTTATCGACCTCTGCCACAACGCCAGGGCTCACACCCTCCTCCATCTGCTCGAGGTGAACCAAAAACAACTGATACCAGCTCTCAGTGATATGTGTCGGGTCCCCGCTATGATAACAGTAACTTTCTCAAATGTTTACAAAACAAGCGTGAACCCAGTGTGCCTGTATCTTTCTCTATTGCTGTTCGATTACATGATAGAAAGTCTGAGGCCTTCAAAAGCCGTACAGCAAACCCATCTAATCTGGTGCCTATTACACGCCAAACTAAGATTGTTGTGGGGACAAAAACTGTTAAGTTAGCAATTTTAAACATCCGCTCACTTAAAAATAAATCACTTCTAGTCAACAACTTAATAAGCACATACAACCTGAATTTTATGTTTCTAAATGAAACTTGGCTTAAAGACAGCTGTAGTGCAACAGTCCTTAATGAAACATCCCCTCCTAACTTTACTTTTTTGAGTGTCTGCAGAGAAGATAGGAGAGGTGGAGGTTTAGCTGCTTTTTAAAGATGTCTATCAATGTAAGAAAATATCATTTGGGAATAACCCGTCTTTCGAATATCTGGGTAGTGTGTTAAAAGGTGCTCCACACATTTTACTTATCATTATTTACAGGCCTCCAAAATATTCTCCAGCCTTTGCTGAGGACTTTACAGAACTGTTATCAACAATTACCTCAGAGTTTGACTGTTTTGCCTTTGCTGGAGATTTTAACATTCACATAGATAATGCAGAAACCAATATGACAAAAGAAATCAAAACTGTTTTAAAAACTTTTGATCTGACTCAGCATGTACATGGACCCACACACAATCATGGACACACTCTAGATTTACTTATCAGTAAGGGTCTAAACATTTCATCTATTGTTATTAAAGATGTCGCACTGTCCGATCATTTCTGTATTTTCTTTGATATATTGATCTCTCCTGCCATTGAAGCTAGATCTGTGTCTGTCAAGAAGAGATGCTTAAATGAGAACACTAGTGTACTATTTATGAAGGTTATATCTTTAACACCAAGTATATCTGCTGACTCTGTTGATTTTCTCCTTGATTCTTTTAACTCAAAAGTTAAAAATGTAATTGATGATATTGCTCCTGTGAAAGTCAGGAAGAAGAGTGGCAGACAAAAAGCACCTTGGAGAAACTCAACAGCAGGGCAAAATATGAAAAGACAATGCAGAAAAGCAGAGGCAAGAAGACAAAACTTGTAGTCTATTATAACATCTACAAAGACAGCATCCATGCTTTTAATATGGAACTAGGCAAAGCTAGACAGACTTTTTTCTTGAATATTATAAACAGCAACTTAACCAACACACGCACTCTTTTTGCGACTGTAGAGAGACTGACAAACCCCCCAAGCCAGATTCCCAGTGAAATGCTCTCAGACAGCAAGTGCAGTGAGTTTGCTTCTTTCTTCTCTGAAAAAATCAATAATTTCAGAAAGGTGATCAGCACATCCTTGAGTTGTGCTGGGGTCAGACAAATCAAACCACAACCTGAGAAAGTAGTCACTATGTCTGATTTCAAAGAAATTGATGGCAAAATTTTGGAAGAAACCGTACAGCACCTAAAAACATCAACCTGCACTCCTGATGCACTTCCCACATCTTTTTTCAAAAGTGTGTTCAACTGTTTAGAAGCAGATCTCCTAGAAGTGATAAACTCCTCACTTCTCTCTGGGAGTTTTCCAAACTCCCTGAAAACTGCAGTTGTCAAGCCCCTCTTGAAAAAGAGCAATCTGGATAAGACCATATTAAGCAACTATAGACCGATCTCAAATCTTCCTTTCATAGGCAAGATCTTTGAAAAAGTTGTCTTCAATCAGCTGAACAAATTATTGAACTCGACTGGATACTTTGACAATTTTCAATCTGGTTTCCGATCGCATCACAGCACAGAGACAGCGCTCATAAAGATAGTAAACGATATTCGCTTAAATACTGATACAGGCAAATTATCAGTACTGGTACTACTCGACCTCAGTGCTGCATTTGACACTGTCGATCACAACATACTTCTTGACAGGCTGGAAAACTGGGTGGGGCTTTCTGGGATGGTCTTAAAATGGTTCAGGTCATACTTAGAAGGGAGAGGTTATTATGTGAGTATAGGAGACCATAAGTCTGAGTGGACGTCCATGACATGCGGAGTCCCTCAAGTCTCAATTCTTGCGCCACTCCTGTTCAACCTGTATATGCTCCCAATGAGCCAAATAATGAGAAAGAACCAAATTGCTTACCACAGCTATGCAGACGACACACAGATCTACTTAGCCCTATCACCTAACGATTACAGCCCCATTGACTCTCTGTGCCAATGCATTGATGAAGTAAACAGTTGGATGTGCCAAAACTTTCTTCAGTTAAACAAAGACAAAACTGAAGTCATTGCGTTTGGAAACAAAGATGAAGTTCTCAAGGTGAATGCATACATTGACGCTAGGGGTCAAACAACAAAAAATCAAGTCAGGAATCTTGGTGTGTCTCTAGAGTCAGACCTTAGTTTCAGTAGTCATGTCAAAGCAATAACTAAATCAACATACTATCATCTGAAAAATATTGCAAGAATTAGATGCTTTGTTTCCAGTCAAGACCTAGAGAAACTTGTGCATGCTTTCATCACCAGCAGGGTGGATTATTGTAATATTGGACTCCTCACTGGCCTTCCCAAAAAGACCTTAAGACAGTTGCAGCTCATAAAGAACGCTGCTGCCAGGATTCTGAGCAGAACCAGAAAATATGAACATATCACACCAGTCCTCAGGTCTTTACACTGGCTCCCAGTTACATTTAGGATTGATTTTAAAGTATTATTACTGGTATATAAATCACTCAATGGGCTAGGACCTCAATATATTGCAGATATGCTCACTGAATATAAAACCAACAGATCACTCAGATCATTAGGATCACATCAGCTAGAAATACCAAGGGTTCACTCTAAGCAAGGAGAGTCTGCTTTTAGCTATTATGCCAGCCGCAGCTGGAACCAGCTTCCAGAAGAGATCAGATGTGCTTCTACAGTAGTCACATTCAAATCCAGACTCAAAACACATCTGTTTAGCTGTACATTTACTGAATGAGCACTGTGCCACTGTGTGTCCGACTGTTTGTACTGTATTTTATTTTATTTTCTAAACTGTTTCAATTATTCTTATTTTTGTTATTCTTATTTTAATCTCTTCTATGTAAAGCACTTTGAATTACCATTGTGTATGAAATGTGCTATATAAATAAACTTGCCTTGCCTTGCCTTGCCAAGAACTTACACAAGGATCCACCCAAGAACTTAGACAAGGATCCACTAAAACATTTACACAAGGATCCACTCAAGAACTTACACAAGGATCCACCCAAGAACTTACACAAGGATCCACCCAATAACTTAAACAAGGATCTACCCAAGAACTTACACAAGGAGCCACCCAAGAACTTACACAAGGATCCACTAAAAATGTACACAAGGATCCACTCAAGAACTTACACAAGGATCCACTCAAGAACTTACACAAGGATCCACCCAAGAACTTACACAAGGACACTCTCAAGAACTTACACAAAGATCCACACAAGAACTTACACAAGGATCCACCCAAGCACTTAAACAAGGATCTACCCAAGAACTTACACAAGGATCCACCCAAGAACTTACACAAGGATCCACCAAAGAACTTACACAAGGATCCACCCAAGAACTTGCACAAGGATCCACTTAAAAATTACACAAGGATCCACCCAAGAACATATTCAAGGATCCACTCAAGAACTTACACAAGGATCCACTCAAGGGTTTACCCAAACAACTGATCATGAATTTCGAGAAGTTGTTGTTGTTTAATTATTTAAATTTTAAAGTTTTTACATTGGAAAGTAAATTGATATTTAAACTGAACATTTAAAATTGAATATTGTGAAAATATATTTGATGTAGGGCTATTTGTCTGTGGCAAGTCAGTTAATTTGTTCCACTTGTAAGAACTGAAATACAGTGAAATTTTAATATTACAATGTTTTGAAAGTATAATATTTCAATGAAATATATCACATTTCACTCAATGCACTGTTAAGTACTTGTAACACCTGTGGCAAGAAGGATGATGCAAGTCTGAGAGATTTTCAGATTGTGTTTAATGAGAGAAAAAATTATTAGTGTCAATATTGTTACGGCCTTGCCTGGCTCCTCCTCCTGGCTGTGCGCTGTGTCTGTCTCCTACAGGTGAGCTGGGCGCAGGTGTTTGGAGTTGTGCTAATTAGTTCCTGGTCTGGGTCTTTAAAGACGCTTCAGATGAGACCGGGAGAGACAAGACAACACCACCCTCCGTTGTATCTCTCCCATTTGGGTGTGCGGAAAACGTATGACAGACTTATGAAGTACTTCTATTGGCCTTGCCTAAAGAAGGATGTGGCATGCTTCATTAAGACCTGTCATACATGTCAGATAACGGGAAAGCCTAATCAGGTGATCAAGCCAGCTCCACTTTACCCTATTCCGGCTTTAGGGAACCCATTTGAGCATTTGCTAATCGTCTGTGTGGGACCATTGCCTCCATCGAAGTCAGGATGTGTTTACCTTTTGACTGTGATGTGTCTGACCACCCGTGATGTGTCTGACCACCGACCACCAAGTCGGTGGTGAAGGCGCTCTCCCAGTTTATTTCCATCTTTGGCATCCCTCAGATTATTCAGAGTGACAGAGGCTCTAATTTTACATCACGTATGTTTTCAGAAGTGCTTGAGCAGCTGCGTGTTAAACATCAGCTTAGTAGCGCTTATCACGCCCAGAGTCAAGGTTCTCTGGAGCGTTTTCACCAGACGCTCAAGTCATTGCTTAGAGGTTACTGTGTTCAGCTCAGCAAAGACTGGGAGGAAGGGCTTCCATGGTTGTTGCTTGCAGCACGTGAGGTAACACAGGAAAGTACAGGTTTTTCACCTAATGATTTGGTGTTTGGCCATAGAGTTCAGTGGGCCATTAGCTGTCCTCGTGGGATAAGCTGAAGTGTCCTGAGAGTCCCTCTAACTTGTTGGAGTATGTGAACGGCTTCCGCCGGAAATTGTTCTTAGCTTGTGAGATGGCTGTAGAAAATCTGACTAAGGCTCAGAAGAAAATGAAGAGTTGGTATGACCGCCGGGCTGAGCCGAGAGTGTTCAGTCCTGGAGATCAGGTTCTGGCGCTGTTGCCGATAGCCGGTTCACCCTTTCTTGCTAAATACGCAGGTCCCTATACGGTTGTTCGGCAGGTGTCGGACCTGAATTATTTAGTTTCAACTCCTGACCGTAGGCGTAATACGCAACTCTGTCACATTAATCTTTTGAAACCTTATTACAGTAGGTCTCCGGTTTCTGGGGCAGCAGAGACTGGTGATCAGGTTAAGTCAGTTGCTTTGGCTGCAGTTGCTGGGATATCTAGCTCCTCTCCCCACATGGTAGCAGCGTGTGGTGATGAGGATGTGGTTAGCCCAGACGACTGTGTGCTCCAGCCTCGGTTGAAGAACTCAGAGAAGTTGTCTGATTTGGACACACTACTTGGGCATTTGTCGCAAGGAGAGGGCATTAGCAGTTGAGTCGTTGATTTTTAACTTTCCTGCTTTGTTTTCAGACACACCGTCGTGTACTCATTTGATCAAGCATGACATCGATGTGGGTGATTCTGAGCCAATAAGGCAGAGGTTCTATCAGGTGTCACTCGAGAAACAGCAGCACCTAGAGGCAGAGGTGAAGTATCTCCTGAATAATGGTTTGGCAGAACCCTCTTATTCTAGTTGGGCTTCGCCTTGCATTCTAGTTAGTAAACCTGATGGGACGTATAGATTTTGTACCGATTATCGGAAGTTAAATAACATCACAAAGCCAGATTCTTTTCCGCTCCCAAGGGTTGAAGACTGTGTTGACCGGGTAGGTTCGGCCAGGTTCGTAAGTAAGTTTGATTTACTTAAAGGCTACTATCAGGTTCCTTTGACATCTCGGGCTCAGGAGGTTTCAGCCTTCATAACGCCGTCTGGCCTGTATTCGTACTCTGTGATGAGTTTTTGGTTTACAGGGCTGTGCTGTTTATTTGGATGATGTGGTCGTGTATAGTGACGGGTGGTCTGAACATCTTGAGCGTATCCAGGCTCTTTTTAAACGGCTAGTTGAAGCTCGCCTCACTGTAAATCTCGCTAAGTGCGAGTTTGCCCAGGCGACAGTTGTTTATTTGGGGAAGGTGGTGGGGCAGGGCCAGGTGAGGCCTGTGCACGCTAAGGTGGTGGCTATCGATAATTTCCCTGTTCCAGCTACCAAACCTGAGCTCAGACGTTTTTTAGGAATGGTGGGGTATTATCGTGGTTTTTGTGCTAACTTTTCCACTGTTGTTGCCCCGTTGACTGACCTTTTGAAGGGCCGTATTAAATTTGATTGGACCGTGATTTGTCAGGCCGCATTTGATAATGTGAAGTTGTTGTTAACATCTGCTCCTGTGTTAAGGGCTCCCCGCATGGACCAGTCATTCCAGATGCAGGTCGATGCTAGCCATGTGGGTGCTGGGGCTGTACTCCTGCAGGGGGATGAGCAAGGGGTAGACCGACCAGTGTGTTTCTTCTCTAAAAATTTTAATCGTCACCAGTTGAATTACTCGACCATCGAAAAAGAAACACTAGCTTTAATATGGGGATTACAACACTTTGATGTTTATTTAAGTGGGGGTGCTGTTCCGGTTACCATTTATTCTGATCATAACCCACTAACGTTCTTATATTCTCTAAAGAGTCCAAGTCAGCGCCTCATGCGCTGGGTGTTATTTTTACAACCGTATAGCTTACTGATCCGGCACATTCGGGGTGTGGACAGCGTCATGGCTGACGCCTTGTCCCGTGCCCCGTGTGAGCCCGATTGAGTCAGTGTCTTGTCCTGTCTGTCTCTCTCTTGTATCTCATCTCTTTCTCTGCCTAGTCTCCTTAAAATTTGGCTTTTCAGGTACCAGGACTTGCTGGAGCCTTGGGTTCGAGGGAGGGATTGAGTGGAGGGGTGGGGGCCTGCTGGACTCAAGTGACCATTTTGCATCTGTTTTGCAGGCTTGGGCGGAGTGTCCAAGCCATAACACCTAGACAAAGTTGAGTATTTTTTTATTTTTTTCTATATGTATTTATTGAGATGTGATATGTATGTTAGTTATTTGTTAGGTTTGTTCGATGTTTGGGTGCTGGGGGAAGGAGTGTGTAATTTTTCCAGAGTCTCTCTTTGAGAGGTCTCTGTCGTAAGGAGGGGGGTGTTACGGCCTTGCCTGGCTCCTCCTCCTGGCTGTGCGCTGTGTCTGTCTCCTACAGGTGAGCTGGGCGCAGGTGTTTGAAGTTGTGCTAATTAGTTCCTGGTCTGGGTCTTTAAAGACGCTTCAGATGAGACCGGGAGAGACAAGACAACACCAGCCTCCGTTGTATCTCTCCCGCACCGTTTAGGATTTTGTTTTGCTTATTCATGGCACTGATTGTTTATATTTTTTTCTTATTTCTGTTAAGGCCGATTTCATTACTGGCTGCACAAAGTTTATTCTGTTTAAAATTATATTAATTTAATAAATCTAGTTTATTCCTATTCCGTGTGTGGCTTTTTCCTACTCTGTTGCTTGCGTTGAGCCAGGCTCGTAACAATATGATGATGCATGCTGAAACAATTGCAATGAGATATTTAAAAAGAATAAACTACAGATCAGAAAATTCAGGTTTTGCTTGTGCTTGATTATGTTTCTGGTTGTGTGCCAGAGATTGTGTGCAACTTAATTAGGAAAGATGACACTGAAATATGGGATGTTTTTGTGAGTTCTCTGTTAATGAATGAGGTATGCATTAGTACAGAAGTTTTCAACATGTGGGCGCCTGTCAAGGGAGGCGCGAGATAGATGCTCACACTCAAGTGAAGTGAAAAATTATTGGAACTGCTGTGAATTATATAGGTCCATTTCAAGACATTGTATGTGGTAACATCCCTTCAGTTACAGTATTGTTTAAACAGGAAAACCCAACAAAAAAGCAGACCAATCATCACCAACGCCAAGCAGGACTGCGTGAATATCTGTCTGGTTCCTTCTCCTAAATTAATAACATTTCCTACATAGCCACTGCAGTGTCCAGAAACTAATAATATATCTGTGCTAGTTACCTTATTTTTTCCCCTGACATTTTTCAACTCCAAACTCAAATACATTTTCAATGTTTACCATGCACACCGATGCTTTTCATGTGTTGGAATAACCTCTGCATGCCGCGAAAGGTTTGTGGAAGTCCTTAAGCTCGTGACACGAGTGTTGTGAAATGGCCTTCATAGCAGAGACGCACCGCTCGTGACCGGTGTCAACAGGGCGATACAGGATATTAACTGAATTAATCATGTATATGTTGGATTCAAAACAGCAAATGTCACCAAAAGGAGACATTTGCATTAGGAAAAATTCTGAAAAGTAAATCACTATCCTGTATGCCACTATCGGCATTACAGTCTAGAAAAACCAAAGCTCACGAAGCTAGCGTGACATCTAATAAAAGATGATATCATATGACCTGTCCAGTTCTGATTATGGAATGATATCTTTGCATTTTCTGGTGTACAGTAATGATATCATAGATAAAATCATTAACACAAACCTTATTTCACCAAATATTCTCCAATTTGTCCGCAGTGAGAACCGCTCACTCCAGAAGACGATCCAATAATCCAGTTTCAGGTAACTCATCAGCTGAATGCCAATTACACAAGCTACTCTGAATTACACAACACTGTTATAAACCATAAATATGCACCATGTTGAAAATATTGTACAAAGAAAAAAAAAAGATGTGGTCTGATTTCACAATATGCTGCTGTACAGTCTATAGATCTGCTAATTCATTTCTCTCTTTATTTATTTTTGAAATATGAATGTCCTGGTTTATGTATAATGTTTAATGTATTTTATTTTAGACTTTTATTTAAATATTTAATTCTATTAAGTTATTTGTTATTTATTTGTTTAAATTTAACTGTTGAAAATGTTTATTTTCTCACATGTCTATATTATATGTTTTCTATATTTTTTGGAATACATAGCAATTTTCAGTACTTAAAATGCATGTAAACAAAAGAGAAACTTTACAAAAATACACTTTACATTAAAATTTATCTTTTCGTCTCTCTCTCTCTCTCTCTCTCTCTCTGTGCGCATGCGTGAGCGTCTGAGCTGAACGGGTGTGGAGTGTGTGGAGTGCAAGAGCGTTGGCCTGCGGGCTGTGTGAGTTTTCTATCTTTTCTTGTTTCTTTGGCAAAGTTGTTGGGGTATTTGTGGAGGTTTTGCTGGAGTTAGGGAAAGTAAAACGCTGCTGTTCAGCGTGTGCTGTCAGAGATGGCAGCGTCGGAGAGCGTACAGCTTGATAAGCTGACGCGGAGGAATGGCATAAATGTTATCCCCGCGGAGCATGGCTCTATAGAGGACTGCAGCATAGCAGTTGCTCAAGTTGTGGGATATAGGAGTATCTTGTCGGCATCTAGGATGAACAGTGCGATTGTTTTGTTCCTAGATGACGTGAACAAGGTTACTGAAATAGTCGCGAGTGGAATTGTGTTAAATGAGTCATACACTCCGGTAATGCCTTTGCTGCAACTTGTTGTCGAATGTTCCGCCTTTTATAAAGGATGAAGTGATCCAAAGAGAACTGGCCAGGCACGGAAAAATTGTTTCGCAGTTTAAAAAAATCACCTTAAATTGCAAATCTGCGCAGTTGAAGCATGTTGTTTCTTTCCGGCGGCAGGTGTATGTGATTCTGAACAACGAGAGTGCGGAGTTGAATCTCGCAATAAAGTTTAGAATTGATGATTTTGACTATGTGATTTACGCTACATCAGAGACAATGAAGTGTTATAAATGTGGACAAGGAGGACATCTTGCTCGTGCGTGTCCTGAGAATGTGGAACACGGTGCAGTACAGAATAATGTTGAAGGTGAGGGACAGAAAGATAACGTGGAGAATGAAAATCAGGATAAAGGAGGGGAAGTGCTTGAAAATGGTGAACAAACTAATCAAAAAGAAACTGTAAATAGGAGTAATGAGGAAGAGGTAGGAGAAGAGGAAATTGAAAAAGAATTTGATGCTGCTGGCCCTGTTGTGAATGTAGAAGTCTCAGGAGACATTGATATGGCGGAGGATGACAATCTGTTTAAAACACCGACTTTAAAGAGAAAGACAAGTGGAAAAAGTAGAGGAAAAAAAGCTAAGAGCAGGTTCAAGATGAGCATACAAAGGAAAAAGAAAACATGTCTGACATTGATCACAGTAACTCAGATGAGTCTGTAACAGAGAGTGAGTGTGAGTCTGTAAGTTCAGTTGACTCAGTCTCTCAGAGAAGATCAGGAAGGAGTGCTTACACCCTTGAAAAAATTAAATCTTTTTTGCAGAACACAAAAGGCATGAAGGAGGTTCAAGTGCAAGAGTTTTTTCCTGATTCTGAAATGTTCATAGAGGCTGCAAGAATGTCAATGAAGGAAGTTGGGTTGGGGGGTCTCACAGAACAGGAAGTATATAAGTTAAAGAAAATTGTTCAAAAGTTGAGATCCAGTATGTTAAATGATGAAAAGGAAGTGTTTTAATTGTTCTTTTTTCTTTGTCAATTTCTTGTTTTTGTTTTGTACAGTTTCTTTTTTTCTCATTTATTTATGAGTAATTTGAGACTGGGCAGCCTGAACGTGAATGGTGCAAGGGACTCTAGGAAAAGAGCAATACTTTATGAGTTGATAAGACAAAAAAAGATTGATGTTATGTTTCTTCAAGAAACACATAGTGATGTAAAAAATGAAAGTGAATGGATGATGGAATGGGAAGGAAAGGTGATCGTGAGCCATAAGACTACCACTAGTGGAGGTGTAACAATTTTACTAAGAAATAATATAAATCCAGTCTCATGTGAAGTAGAGCATGTAGTCGGGGAACAGTTGTTGAAATTACGGCTCGAGTTTGAACTTTTTATGGTTGTATTTATAAATGTGTATGCCCCAGTATTGGGAAGTGAAAGAGTGTTGTTTTTAAACAAAGTTAGAGATATTGTAAGAAGCTGTAAATCTGAAGAGTTTTTATTTCTAGGGGGTGATTTCAATTGTACAGAAGACGATAAAATTGATAGGAATCACAAAGAACCACATATGCCTTCACAGTGTGTTTTAAAACAAATTCTAAATGAATGTGAGTTGTATGACATTTGGAGGGTTTTAAATAAAACACAGAGGCAGTACACATGGACACAAGTGAGGGAACATTATGTGACAATGGCTAGGCTAGACAGGTGGTACTGTTTTAAACATCACTTTAATATTATTAAACAATGTGCAATTTCTCCTGTAGGCTTCTCAGATCATGGTTTAGTCAGTTGTAATGTTTTTATCACTAATGTAAAGCCAAGAAGTGCTTATTGGCATTTTAATACGGTTTTATTGCAAGATAATTTTTTTTGTGAGGTGTTTGGCCATTTTTGGCAACAGTTTAAGAATAAGAAGTCATCCTTTGATTCTTTACAACAATGGTGGGACTTTGCAAAAATAGAGATACAGCAACTGTGCCGTATATATACTTTCAATGCTTCGAGAGACATTTCCCGATCTCTGAAAGATCTAGAGAAAGAGATAATTGAAATGCAAAATTTAATGGAATCTGTTAGAGACAGAGAATGTGTCAAAGTTTTAAAGGATAAAAATAAAATTTTAGATGATTTGTTGGGGGTTAAAGCACAGGGTGCTCTGGTACGCTCGCGTTTTCAGAGTGTTGCACAGATGGATGGCCCAACCAGTTTCTTTTTTGGACTTGAAAAGAAAAATGGGCAAAATAGAAACATGCATTCCTTGTTATCTGAATCAGGCACAGAAATTATAGAGGCTAAGGAAATAAGAAAAAGAGCGGTAGGTTTTTATTCAGAGTTGTATAAGAGTGGTCATGTGGAGGTGAAGGATATAGCCAGTAAGTTTTATGTGAGTCTGCCTAAAGTTTCGGATGAAGCAAACACTGAGCTGGAAAAACCTTTTACGAAAGGTGAGCTGTATAACGCCCTAAAGAGTATGGAGTGCGGGAAAGCTCCAGGGATCGACGGAATTCCTGTTGAGTTTTATAAGTCACTCTGGGCAGTTTTGGGTGATGATCTTCTGGAGGTGATCAATGATAGCTTGACCAGAGGGTCGCTGCCGACAAGCTGCCGGAGAGCAGTGATCACCCTGTTACCGAAAAAAGGAGACCTCAGAGACATAAAGAACTGGCGACCTGTGTCACTCTTATGCTCTGATTTTAAAATCCTATCTAAAGCCTTAGCAGTCAGGTTGAGAGAAGTGATTGGAGGGGTCATACATATAGACCAGACATACTGTGTTCCCAACAGATCGATCTTTGACAACATTCATTTAATTAGAGATATTTTGGACGCCTCTGGATCATTGGGTTTAGATTTTGGCCTTATTTCCTTAGACCAGGAAAAGGCCTTTGACCGGGTTGAGCATAAGTACCTCTGGAAGACTCTGAGTGAGTTTGGTTTCAGCCTGGCTTTTATTAAAATGATTGGGGTGTTGTATGCAAACATTGAGAGTATACTCAAAATTAATGGAGGGTTGAGTGTTCCTTTTAAAGTTACAAGAGGTGTTAGACAAGGGTGTGCACTTTCTGGCATGTTGTATGCTTTAGCCATTGAACCTCTGCTGTTAAGGATTAGAGCAAACATTGATGGGTGGAGTATACCGCAATCTGAGTGTAAGATTAAGTTATCAGCTTATGCTGATGATATTGTGGTTATGATAAAAAATCAAGAAGAAGTAAACACTTTACAGGTAATTTTAAATGAGTTTGGTCAATTGTCTTCAGCTAAAGTAAACTGGGGTAAGAGTGAAGCCATAGTAGGCGGAAAATGGGAAGGTAGATGTCTTCCTAAACTACCGGCTGGCAGTGGTGCAGATAGGATTTTTTAACTGGGGGGGACCAAGCTGTCAGCAAATGATTTAAACTCAATTCGTTATTTTGCGTAATTTGGGCATTAACTAGTGCTCAAGTACTTACTTTGCCTAATTTGGGCTAATGATTTGCACTAAAAAGCCATTGGGGGATTCTTATTTGAAATCATGGATAAACAACAATGAACAAAGGTAAACTAAGGCCTACCTGATCACCACTAGCAATGCATGATCAGACTGTTATTTGACTAGTATGCCAATCAACTACCAAAACGTCTCATACCATGATTTTTGGAATGTCAGTGTCCGGTCTTTCATCACTTGCTTTTGCAAAACTTTAGGGTCAGGTTGATTTGGCTTTGTATATGTCATTATCATGTCAACATCCTCTCCCTCTGTGTTGCCTCCTGTCCCTCCTTGTTGTTCTGTCCCTGCTTCTTCTGTCTGTAATTCTACTGTCTCTCCTTCCTCATGCTGTCTTTTTCTACTGTGGCTGCCCTCCTGCAGATCCTCACTTGACTGACTAGGGTCTGCCTCACTGTCATCAGAAATTGCCTGCAGGCCAGGAGGATAACATTTTAAATCTTATAATTTCAGTTAACCCTCTATACCTCTATAGAATTTCACAACAATGTGAAATACAACATATTCCTGAGAATTAATGGCTAAAACTACTATTTCAAATGTCTAAGAATAACTAAAAATTTTAAATTTAAGTGTTAATTACAAGTTTTTGCAATTTATAGATTAGAAATATCTTTCAAATGATGTATGACATATTAAGAAATGTTTTTCATAGCCCATAATTTAAGAATCTATATCCTCCGTTGCTCTGTACAATAAAAAAAACATGATTTCCTGCTATAAGAGGATGTCAAAAGTTTATGTAGGCCTTTATTTGTTGTTTGCATAAACCTTGCACCACACAAATTTACTTATTATAATTATTTTTATAGTGGCTTACACACGACAGTGAACATACCTCAGTCAATTTATACAGTACAATGGGTTAAATGATAAGATAAAATATTATTTCCTGACGACGATAAATTGTTTGATTTATCCAACCATTCTTTTTATGTTCATTCATTATTTGCCTCTGTCCACTCACCTAAATGCATAGTTATGGTCTCCACATTTTGCTGTGTTTGCTAAGTGCAAAAGCCTTTTTGCCATTGTTGTCAGACTAGCTATTCCCCTTAACAAATCTAATCTGCCACATCTGGGAAAGTCAACAGCCATATTATACTTACATTGTTTGGTTTTTGAAAAAACGAGGTGATTGTTTTTTGTCTCTTCATTGCCTTTATGTGGCATTTACAGTCGATTTTTCTCAGTTCAGAAAATCACCGACTCAGCTCAGTCATAGATGGTAGATGATCACTATGGTTACCGGTCCGCTCCTACAGGCACGATTGAGGCAGCTACCTCCTCATAGGACCCCGGCAACGTCACTCAGGAGTCGTAGCACACACACACACAGAGAGAGTGTAAACGTCGGTCGGTGGCATGATGGCATCGTGTGTTTATTGACAACAGAACAGCATGTAGTGAGAATGTGGGTACAAAGTAATGGTGACCGCCGACCGGTGTAGATTATTATTGTGTGTCAGCCTGCGTCTGTCCCGACCCGATTCTGAAGCAGCGGCGGGCCGTAATCCTCTGTTTTACCAACACATTCTCACACCCAACTCATCACATATGGATGCTTCGCCAGGACCCCTTGGCGTCACTTATTGACGCACTGGGTATAGCTTTGGCGTCATTTTTCAACGTGCAGGGTAGTCCGATAGACTTCTATATTGTTAAACTCACCGATGAATGCGGTTAAACTCACCGATGAATGCGGTTGCCTATGAACGCGCTAAAACTTTGTTGAGAGGGCACTTTGATATCAGATTGTGAGGGTTTTTAAACATAAAAAAACAGTTGGAGGGCCAGATAAAGATGATCTGGGGGCCACCATTATACTAGCCCTGGCATAGATCATTTATTGTAGCCTATTCCTTTTTATTTTTATTTATTGCAGTCTCGACTCTCGACCCATTCGCAGCCCAAGACGTCAAATTTCAACGCTACAGGCTCCGGTTCTATCGGACTACCCTGCACGTTGAAAAATGACGCCAAAGGTATACCCAGTGCGTCAATAAGTGACGCCAAGGGGTCCTCGCCACGCGTCCATATGTGACGAGTTGGGTGTGACAATGTGTTGCGATTTTTGTCGCCTTTCGTAGGGATAGTGAGGGCGGGGGACGAATCGGGTCACTATGAATCTGGGGGGGGTCATGTCCCCCCCGTCCCTAGTGCCATCTGCGCCCTTGCCGGCTGGACTTGAGTGGAAGAAAAGTGGTTTTAAATATTTGGGTGTTTATCTTGGGGATGATTCAATGTTGAAAAAAAACTGGGAAGGAGTTTTGGAAAAAACAAAAGGACGTCTGGAAAAATGGAGATGGTTGTGGCCAAAAATGTCCTTTAGAGGACGGGTGACAATCATTAATAATCTGGTGGCTTCAACGTTCTGGCATCGTCTGGCGTGTACTGAGCCGCCAAGTGGACTTCTCGCAAAACTGCAGGCTGTAATAGTGGACTTTTTCTGGACTAAACTTCACTGGATACCGCAGAGTGTACTCTATCTTCCCCGAGAGGAAGGGGGACAGGGACTGATACACCTGGTCAGCAGAGGAGCAACCTTTCGCTTGCAGTTCATTCAAAGACTTTTAACAGGTCCAGAGGATCTGGTCTGGAGAAACGTTGCTGGATCCATTTTAAGACGAGCTGGAGGTCTGGGTTTGGACTTTACTTTGTTTTTAATGGATTCCAACAAGATTCAACTGAATGGACTAACACCTTTTTATAAGGGGATTTTTAGAGTGTGGAGCTTTTTTACAAAGAGAAGAGGGGTTTCTGAGGCATCTTTATTTTGGTTATTAGAAGAGCCGACTGTGTTTGGAGCCAGGTTGGACGTATCTAATGAAATTGCATGTGGGTTTGAAAATGTAATGTGTATTTCAAAAAAGGTTAAACTGTGTGATCTGATAGCTGAGGGGGGTCCTGAGTTAAATGACTCGCAAGGAGTAGCATCTGGTCTAAAGTTATAGTCGGAAAGATTGGCAAGAAAATTGTTGGAGGTTTTAAAACAGAGACTTACGATGGAGGAAAAGTCTCTACTTGTGAGTTATGGGGAAGGGAAGGTTTCTCCAAACGATAAAGATCCTTTTCCTGAAGTTTTCTTTATTCCTGATCTTAAAGGAACTAATGGGGGGATGTTGGAGAACCTGGAAGATTTAAGTATTCATGAGGCTGACCGTAAGAAATTGTATCGAAACTGTGTTAAAGTTTTAAATAAGAAAGTGTTAAATGGAAGAGTATACTGTTTGGAGAGACAAATTTGGTTTGGATCAGAGTATAAAGCCTGTGTGGAGAGTGTTTTATAAACCTCCTTTGGGAAAAAGAGTGGGGGATCTTCAATGGAGGATTTTACACGGGGCAGTTGCTGTCAATGCATTTATAAGTGTTATTAATCCTAATGTGTCTAATGGGTGTCCTTTTTGTAAAAAAAGGGAGACCATTTTTCATTGTTTTATGGAGTGTTCAAGGTTGGGTTATTTTTTTGATTTTCTTAAAATGTTGTTTAACAAGTTAAATGAAGGGTTTACTGTTCAGAGTTTTATTCTTGGTTATCGGTATGTAGCAAAAAATAGAATAAAATGTCAACTTTTAAACTTCATTATAGGTGAAGCAAAAATGGCAATTTATTTAAGCAGGAAGAACAAAATTGAAGGGTCAGAAGGATGCAAAGCTGTGTCTATTTTAAAAAACAGGATAAAATCAAGAGTGTGGATTGATTTTAAATTTTATAAGATGATGGACTTGACGTTTTTTTCAAATCAGTGGTGTTATATTGATGCAGTTTGTTTTGTTGTAGATGAACTTTTATTTTTTTCTTGGGTGTTACAATAAATATCACCAAATGTGATGTGTATTTATATTGAAATTGTGTTGTAATGTATAAGAATTGTAAAATAAATGTTTTGTTAAATTCTAAAATTCTCTCTCTCATTACAATCAAAATATTCTGGGGTCAGATTTTTCCAGAGCCAAGACCACAGATTAATTAACATTTATTAATTTAGCAGACGCTTGTATCCAAAGTGACTTGAGAAAATGAGGAAAGATACAACATACCTATAAGCGATTCATCTTAAGGAGACAGTAGCACGAAAAGTGCTGCATTACAAAGTTTTAGAAAAGTCAGAAAAGTTCTAGAGTGAATGAATGAATGTTACATTTACATAGTCTTTTTCTGACACTACACTCAAAGCGCTTTACATTGTGAACAGGGGGCTCTCCTCAAACACCACCAATGTGTAGCATCCACCTGGATGATGCAATGGCAGCCATAGTGTGCCAGTACGCTCACCAAACACCAGCTATTGGAGAGGAGAGGAGAGTGATACAGCCGATTAATGGATGGGGATTATTAGAAGGCCATGATTGAGAAGAGCCCAAGCGGAATTTGGGCAGGACTAAGTGTTAAGTGCAAAAGAAAAAGTTGTGTCTAGAGGCATTTTTTGAAGACAGAGAGAGAGTCTGCCTCAACCCCTTCTCAACCCCTATTGGATGAGGCGCATGACAGAATGCCCCTCAACCATGAGAAATACCTCTGAGTTTCTTCAGGGCATTGCTTCCAGTGACTTTGCTTGCCACACGTAGACGTAGCTCATCGCTGCTGTCAGGTGTAGCCTCGTTGCACAAGGAAGTAACGTACGACTTGAAACTGTGGCAATACAATCTCTCGCTGGAGGAGTTGAGATTACTCTGTGTTCCACCGAACACTTTAACGGATCCAATGGAGACCGCCGAGCAATCCGCATCTTCATCTGTTTGCCTGAAGAAGTGAAGAAAGAAGATTTCTCTTCCCTCTTCAACCAAGTCGACGTCATTGAATTCTCCACCAGCCCTCCAAGAATCTGCAGCCGTACGGCCCACCGACAGAGCGAGGAAATGGCCTCCCGTCATCACCCGTGCCTCGAGGAACCGAGTCAGAGTTAATGGACAGATGAACACACATTCTACCTACATCACTTGATTCAAGAAAGAGGATAACCTCTGGGCAGAGATAGAATATTTTAGTGTGTTATTCTTGTGTATCAAAGGATATTGCTTGTACAGTTTACGGATCGCCATGTCCGCTCATTGCTGCTAAATAATACTCAAGGTATTACTGTAACGAAATGTTACCATGAATGAGATTTGTTGTGTTGTAATCCAACCTCATTGAAATGTTGTGTATTTACCCCATCGAGGAGGAGACCGGCACACTGAGTTTATCCATTAAAGAACTAAAGACTGTGGGACGGGTTACGAGCTGTTCACTGCATCTCTGAGTGATAAACTAACAGCTGCCTTCTCTCCCACGATTGCGAAACTGCCTTCGGTGACTTTGTCCTGAAAAATTCTTACAAGATTCACATTTGCTGCTATGAGGTTGAGGTACTGCTAAGTTTAGGAGTAGGGTTAGGGTTGGGTTGGGTTAGGGTGAGCAGTAAGTTTAACAGTGTACCTACATATGTAATTAACTGCAAGTACTATAAATGTCAGTACAATGCAACACATATGTACATAGTAAGTACTGTACATTGTATTAAATGATTAAGTACATAGTAGTTAAAGACACCAAATTTATAGTGGGTTCGCTTTTTTAATGTATAATATGTTTAAAGCCTAAAGCTTTGAAAATTGCCAAACAACTTTGACACTAAAGCAGTCATTGCCCATTTCAATTAAATGTATAACTTAACAAATCAGATGCAATTAAACTAGAAGTGCACAAAAGCACATGATACATTCATAATACCAAGACTATATTGTTTTATTGTAACTGGGAAAAAATCTGAATGGTTTATATGTGCCTACTATTGTTACTAAATAAAAAACACCCTCAAATACTAGACACAATACACAGGCTTAATTCATGACCTCATATATTTGATGTGAACAACACAAGTAAGCAAGACACAAAATGTTTATATGGAAAATATACACATTGTAATAAACTTTAAACCCAAAGAGACACTTTATATAACAGTATCTGTTAAATACAACAGTAATATAAAATCTTCTCTTCATCCACTCTTTCTAATCAGATATGTTAAATCTATATTTTAATATTAAGTTAACAGTAATAGCAAATGTAAGCTGGGCTGCTCTCGGTGCATTCTTCATGTGCCAGTTTTGGCAAACCAAATTCCTTAAATGCAGAACATGCACTGGACTGAACCGACATTGAACCGATATTCATGTTCCTAATGAAGAAGAGATAACTGTGTAAATGTTTGTGTGTTTTAGTCTATGCTAAATAACATTATATGAGCTGTTTATGACCTGAAAAATACACTGCCTTGTCAAAAACAAATAATAAAAAAATCACCTCTCGGTTTTAAATAAGCAGATATTTAAGAGCCTTTGATTGGATCATTATTGCAGTGATTAATATGTTTCAGCTTGTAACAATTATTTTAATCCTAACTGATGCAGTGTGTAGCTTCTCATTTCTTAAACAACCATGTTGGAAGACGTATCCCGTGGTCGTGGAAAAGATGTTACTGTCTTTCTGAGGGGGCAAATTATTGGCCTGCATCAAGTAAAGAAAACAACTAAGCTTATTTATGAAATCACTGGATTTGGGTTATGAACTTTCCAACACATTATTAAAACCTGGGAGGATAGTTGTAAACCGTCAGCTTTGGAGAGGAATTGTGGTTGGAAAAAAATCTTGAACGATCACAATCAGAGATCACTAAAAAGTCACATTGTAAAAAATCAACAGTTTTACTCAAGGGCTATGTTTAATAGTAAAAATAAGAGCATTTCCACGCACACAATACGACGAGAACTTACAGGATTGGTACTAAACAGCTGTGTGGCCACAAAAACGCCACTTGTTAGTGAGTCTAATAAATGACAGAAATAAATGTTGTGACGTTTCATAAGTTTGTCGAAACAATGCCAAAACAAATATGTGCCGTAATCAAAGCTAAAGGCAGTGCAACTAAATATTAGAGTTTCAGTGGCCATGCAGTTTATCTGTTTCTAGCCACCATTCCCAAATGTGTCCATTATTTAAGGGAGTAAGAAGAATTTTCCAAATACGTATCTGATGTGGATACACGAGAGCATGGTGCTCTTCATTTTAGATGTTATATTAAATGGGGGTTCGATTTATACAGCTTCTCCACTACTTTTACATTCTATTGTCTCTTACTGTTAATTTGCACTTTTCCTCATTCTCTATACAGTTCATTGTATCAATATTTAAAAAAGCAAAAAAAAAAAAATACACATCATTGACATGTTCATGTCACTTTTGTTGCAATATTTCCACAGTTTCGGCCTTCCTGTTGCTGATGTGTGTAAATCGGTCACAGAAAATGATGCTGTCATGTTCATGAAACAGTCTCTTACTTTTCAAGAGAATCTGATGGTGTGGAGCATTTGTGTCTGACAATTGTGAAATGGAAAGACACGACCCATGCCATCAAACCAGCCAGAAAAAAAGCCCCCCACAATAGAAGTAGGCCTAATATTAGAATATCAGTGTCATTTAGGGGAATCCCGGGCTAGTTGTCAAAGAGGGAAGTTTTCATAAGGGCTATAGCTCAGTAACTACAGTATAAATGTTGAGACAAAAGTCCAATTACACAAATGTATGTTTTATCTAGCAATTAATTTTGTATATTGGTTTCAAACACCTAGTTCAAAAATGTGGAAACAACAAACCCACACTTTCATACGTTCAGATTTTTTAATAAAAATTACAAAATGTTTCTGAAAAGCCTATAATAGACTGTTCAATGGCTTTTACTCATTGTGACAACTTACCCCATGTAGTGTGACAACATGTCTCACTATTCTACTCTACGACAGATACTTTTATTCCAATAAAAGTACACAGAAAGCCAGATATGGTCAATGTCACAATGAAGTAATCATTCACTAAAATGCTTGCAAAGTACAGGAAGTATCCCCCACATTTCAGTTCTGCTTTTTTAACTACTTAAGGCAAACTTGAAAGAGCCTTAAATGTATTCTCAGATCTGAGAAGAGAGAGGTAGAGATCAGCTGTGAAAATGGAAATACAAAATGTACTCATGAGGAGTTTGGTTGTCGTGGGGGTATTTTCATCAGTGATCTGGACTATTACAGGTAAAGTTCTTTGATTAGATCATATATTATTCTAAGTGTTGGAAACATGCATCTTTGAAAATGGCTTGCTCAGTTTTTTATTGTTTTTTTTACAGATGCTGAAAAGGTGAGCTCCTGCTGTAAACTTGTCTCCAGGACAGAAGTAACCGATCCCATTATTGGTTTCAGGATGCAAAAATCTAATCCTCCATGTGTGAAGGCAGTCATGTAAGAATCTCAGGCTCTTTTTACAGAAACCATAAACTTCACAATTAAAGATTATCCTCATCCAAAGTTTGCTTTCTGAATCTTCAAAAATGTTTTTATTCTGTTTCACAGCTTTAAGACTGAAAAGGGGGAATTCTGCAGTGATTGGACACAAAAATGGGTTTTGAAGAAAATTCGCCAGTTTCTGTAAGCTTGTGATAGAACAACATAAATTTCTTATAGTTTAAATTTAATCTACTTAAAATATTCAAACATCTCCATATTTAAGATAATATTCTATTATTCACACCATTTTAATTTTATTGCAGAAGTGCTCAAAGGAAAAAGATTGCTGAAGAACGAGTGATTGAACACCTGACCTCACCGACACCAACAACATCCATTACTGACACCACTCTTGTGGGAAGATCTACCCAATCTACCCAAAGATCAACCCAAGAACTTACACAAGGATCCACTCAAGAACTTGCACAAGGATCCACTCAAGAACTTACAAAAGGATCCACTCAAGAACTTACACAAGGAGCCACTAAAGAACTTACACAAGGATCCACTCAAGAACTTACAAAAGGATCCACTAAAGAACTTACACAAGGATCCACTCAAGAACTTACACAAGGATCCACTCAAGAACTTACACAAGGATCCACTCAAGAACTTACACAAGGATCCACTCAAGAACTTACAAAAGGATCCACTAAAGAACTTACACAAGGATCCACTAAAGAACTTACACAAGGATCCACTCAATAACTTGCACAAGGATCCACTCAAGAACTTACACAAGGATCCACTAAAGAACTTACACAAGGATCCACTAAAGAACTTACACAAGGATCCACTCAAGAACTTGCACAAGGATCCACTCAAGAACTTACACAAGGATCCACCCAAGGGTTTACCCAAACAACTGACAGCTGATCATGAACGTCGAGAAGTTTTTGTTGTTTAATTATTTTAATTTTAAAGTTTTTACATTAGGCAATACATTTATATTTAAACTGAATATTTAAAATTGAATATTGTGAAAATATCTTTGATGTAGGGTTAATTGTCATTGACAATCAGTTAATTTATTCCACTTGTAAGAACTGAGAAACAGTAAAATTGTAATATTATAATGTTTAGAAAAGTAATGTGATATTTAGAGTATTGTTTAGAGAGTGTTGTGTCTGAATATTCCAGGAGATCAGCAGTTACAGAGATACTCAAACAGCCGTCTGGCAAACACAGCCAAGCTACAGTTGAATTCACTGAGATCATATTTTCCCCCATTCTGAGGGTTGATGTAACTATAAACTGAAGATTCTGACCTGTATCTGCATGATTTGATACACTGCACTGCTGCCACACGATTGGCTGATTAGATAATCGCATGAATAAGTAGGTGTACAGGTGTACAGATCTGTAGCCAAGATTTTAAGGGATGTGCCTATAGTAAAACTGACATTGAAAAATATACTAAGAAATATTTGCTTAAGTAAAGATATGGACAACTAGCCCCAACAGTTTTATCTTTATTTACTGTATTTTTTATTGTCATACCTCCCTCAGTGTTCCGCTCCTCTTCTCCCAACTTCTGATTCACCTCACCTGCACACAATCAGCTCGCTCATAAGGGACAGCTTAAATAGATCACCTTCACTCCAGTTCACCATCAATATCAAAACAAAAGGGCAATTGCAAGAAGCAATTATGCATTAAAATGCAAAAAAGCAAAAAAGCATGGCAAGAGTTCTGTAATACAATTGGGAGAGAGTGTGTAATGGAGAATGATTAGGAAAATGAATGGTATTAATAACTATAAGCAGATCTCTGTAATAGAAGTACAAATAAGAAAAAAGCAGAAGTCTTAACTACAACCTTCGCTAAAATCCACAGTATTGAAAACTTGGATGATACGTTTTAAAAAGAAGACAAGAAATAAGAAAAATTTATAAGAATGTCTGTAAGAAAAAACAAGGAGTAGATAGCAATATGAATGAAGATTATAATTCTTTTGAGTTAAAAATAGCCTTTAACAATTCAAGGAATACAACACCAGGGAGAGACATGGTCCATTACAGTATGTTAAAAAACTTACCAGAGATGGACATTAAAGCATTATTGGATTTATATAATAATCTGTGGAATGAAAGTACTTTATCCAAAGATTGAAAATGTGCAATAGTGATAGCAATAGTTAAACCAGGGAAAGATGCAACAAAATCTAACAGCAATAGACCAATTGCACTCACGTGTACTTTGTGCAAAGTAATGGAGAAAATTATGGTAAGAAGGTTGAATTACCTTTTGGAGGAAAAATAAATATCACCAGATCAGAGTGGTTTTAGGAAAAAGAGATCTACAATGGATGCTCTGATAATATTTGAAAATGATGCAAAAAAAGCACTTCTAATGAGAGAATATCTTGTTGCAGTTTTCTTTTATATTGAAAAAGCATATGACACTTTATGGAGGGAAGGACTTTTAATTAACTAAATAAACTTGGAATAGGGGGGAGAATGTATAACTAGATATTAGATTATTATTTGAACGTATATTCCAGGTCAGAATAGGGGAATAAATGTCAGCATTGTATGATATATTGAATGCAACTCAACAAGGAAGTGTCATCAGTCCAGTTTTATTTAATTTAATGATATATATGAAAACATTAATCCAAATTTTGTAAAGGCATCATTGCCGATGATGGAGCAGAACGGAAAAGAGGTAGGAATTTAAGAAATGTAGTTAAAGGAATACAAGAAACAATAAGTGAGGTTGAAGAATGGTCAATAGATTGGGGAATAACATTTTTAGTACCAAAGACTCAATATATGATTTTTACAAAGAAAAAGAAAATTGAACAAATTATTCTGAAATTATATGATCAACCACTAGAAAGAGTGACAGAATTCAAGTATCTTGGATTAATCTTTGATGAGAAATTAACATGGAAGAGACATATTAAGCAAATTGAAAACAAATGTAAAGGTATAAAAAATTGCATGTCTTCAATAGCCAAGTATGAATGATGAGCCAGCAAGAGTTCACTGTTACATGTATATCAAGCCTTAATACATTCTAGTATAGACTATGGGTGTGCACTGTATGGGGCTGGATCTGTCATGTCTTATCCTGTCATATCGTATGTTTTGCTCTTGTTCTTTCCTTCTACTCTCATGCCATCTATTGGCCCTCTTTTGTTACTTCTCTCCTTTTCCCTCGCTCCCCAGCTGTCTCTCGTCTCCCCCTAATTCTTCGTCTAATTCTTCCCCACCTGATTCCGTTTTCCCCGCTGATTAGCGCTCTACTTCTTTCCCTGCTTTCTCTGCCTTCATTGTCTGAGTCTCACTAGAGAACGCTACACGCTGTTTCTGTCTACCGTCAGAATTGTCGCTGTCCAGTCCTGTCCTGTATTTGTTCCCGCTCCTCTGCACCCCTCTCTCCGTTAACCACCTGGATTTGTGTTCTATTCAGTTCGCCCCTCGCTGCTAGAGGTCTGGTGCCTACGCTCTCCCCTCTATCCCTGCCAACCCCAGGGGAATCCACAGCCTGTCGGCGTCACACTGCAAGCCCCGGCAGCCGCCTAAGGGAGGCCCGCTGAGGACTGCTCCCTTCATTCTTCGTCCGTGCTGCGGATTGTTTATGTTAACCTTTTCGCCTCTCAAGGAGAAGACTTTGTGTTTTGTAGTGATCTAATTTTGAACTTCATTAAAGACTGCTTTCTGTTATATCGCTTTTGGGTCCTCACTTACCTCACAACAGAAGACTCAGACCACAAATGGACCCAGCGATCCCGAATCCTCTTCTGCCGGCTGTCAAGCTCCAAGGGGCGATGTTAGGCAGACACGAGGGGGAGTTATCTGCTGCCCGACATGCTATTGAGGCCCTGGCTGCTCAGGTCGCTGACCTCACCGGTCAACTCCAGACTCTTCGCCTCGACTCTTCGGCCGCTTCCAAGTCTTCCGGACCCCCTGAGCCCAGGATCAACAACCTGCCCTGCTACGCTGGTGAGCCCACGGAGTGCCGCGCTTTTCTAACCCAATGCGATGTTGTCTTCTCTCTCCAGCCCACCACCTACTCCCTGAGCAGGGCCCGCGTCGCATATGTGCTTTCTCTCCTCTCCGGACGGGCTCGTGAGTGGGGCACGACCATCTGGGAGGCGGAGGCTGACTGCATTAACCACTATCAGGACTTCAGGAGGGAGATGATCCGGGTTTTTGATCGTTCCGTGTTCGGCGAGGAGGCCTCCCGAGTCCTGTCGTCACTACGTCAGGGTAAGCGGTCCATCACGGATTATTCCATCGAGTTCGGACTCTCGCCGCCTCTTGCGACTGGAGCGAGCCTGCCTTGCTCGCCCGCTTTCTGGAGGGTCTCTGCGCGGAGGTCAAGGACGAGATCCTCTCCCGTGAGGTTCCCACACGAGTGGATTCCGCGATTGAACTCGCCATCCGCATCGAGAAGAGAATCGACCTTCACCGCCGGACCCGTAAGGCTGATGCTGCTTCTCTCTCAGCCCCTTTCTTCACTGCTCTACCATCCTCCTCCTTGGCCACGCCGTCTGAGCCCATGCAGTTAGGGGGTATCCGCATCTCGGCTACAGAGAAGGAGCGAAGAATTAACCATCGCCTCTGTCTTTACTGCGGCGCTGCTACGCACCTCGTCACTTCCTGTCCGGTAAAAGGCCAGAGTTCACCAGTGATCGGAGAGCGACTGGTGAGCGCAACTACCCTGGCCTCTCCTTCAAGGTCCTGTTCCACATTCCCTGTCCATCTCCGTTGGACCGGCTCTTCCGCTTCCTGCAAGGCTCTGATTGACTCTGGGGCAGAGGGCTGTTTTATGGACCGAGACTTGGGCTCGAGAGCACAGCATTCCCCTTTCTGATTTAAGGGAGCCCTCGGCCCTGTTCGCTCTGGACGGTAGTCCCCTCCCCGGGATTCAGCGTGAGATGCTACCCTTAACCCTCACTGTCTCTGGTAATCACAGCGAGACCATTTCCTTTTTTATTTTTCAGTCACCATTTGCTCCTATTGTCTTAGGCCACCCTTGGCTAGTTCAACATAACCCCTCCATTAATTGGTCTAAGAACACCATCCTCTCTTGGAATGTCTCGTGTTATGTGAAGTGTTTAACGTCTGCTATTCCCCCCATCTCCTCTGTCTCTCTCTCTCAGGAGGAGCCTGGTGATCTGACTGGTGTGCCGGAGGACTATCACGATTTGCGAGCGGTGTTCTGTCGTTCCCGAGCCGCTTCCCTCCCTCCGCACCGTGCATATGATTGTAAGATCGAGCTCCTCCCAGGAGCCACTCCCCCCGCGGTAGACTTTACTCTCTATCGGTTCCCGAGCGCCAAGCCCTTGAGGATTACTTATCCGCCTCGCTCGACGCCGGTACCATAGTTCCCTCCTCGTCTCCGCCGGGCGGGTTTTTTGTTAAGAAGAAGGACGGCTCTCTTCGGCCATGCATTGATTATCGAGGGCTGAATGACATTACTGTTAAGAATCGTTACCCGCTTCCTCTGATGTCTTCAGCCTTCGAGATCTTGCAGGGAGCCAGATATTTTACTAAATTGGATCTGCGTAACGCTTACCATCTCGTGCGCATTAGGGAGGGGACGAGTGGAAGACCGCATTTAACACCCGTTAGGGCATTTTGAATATCGGGTCCTTCCGTTCGGCCTTGTCAACGCCCCAGCTGTCTTTCAGGCGCTCATCAACGGCGTCCTAAGAGACATGCTGAACATTTTTGTTTTCGTTTATCTCGACGATATTTTGATTTTTTCACCGTCGCTCCAGATTCATGTCCTGCATGTTCGCCGCGTACTTCAACGTTTATTGGAGAATCGCCTCTACGTTAAGGCTGAGAGGTGCACCTTCCATGCCCCTTCAGTAGTTTTTCTTGGCTCTGTTATTTCCGCCGCGGGTATTGAGATGGATTCCGCCAAGGTCCAGGCCGTGCTCGACTGGCCCACTCCTGAATCACGCGTCGAGCTGCAGCGTTTTCTCGGTTTTGCCAATTTTTACCGACGCTTTATCCGTAATTTCAGTCAGGTGGCTTCCCCCCTGACCGCCCTCACGTCCGTCAAGACGTGCTTTAATTGGTCCGTCTCGGCCCAGAGGGCTTTTGACCTCCTTAAGAGCCGTTTTACGTCCGCGCCCATCCTTCTTACCCCGGATTTGTCTAGACAGTTCATCGTCGAGGTAGACGCGTCCGAAGTAGGCGTGGGAGCCATTCTCTCCCAGCGTTCCGCTGCTGACAACAAGGTCCACCCTTGCGCGTTCTTTTCCCATCGCCTGTCCCCGTCCGAACGTAATTACGATGTGGGGAACCGTGAGTTGCTCGCCATCCGCCTCGCTTTAGGCGAATGGCGACAATGGTTGGAGGGGGCGACTGTTCCTTTTATCGTTTGGACGGACCATAGAAATTTAGAGTACATTCGTTCCGCTAAACGTCTTAACGCGCGCCAGGCTCGCTGGGCTCTATTTTTCACTCGATTCGAGTTTGTTATCTCCTACCGTCCGGGCTCTAAAAACATCAAGCCTGATGCCCTGTCGCGCCTCTTTCCTTCCTCGGTCCCTACGGACTCTAAGGAGATCCTCCCTAAGGGTTGCGTCATCGGGGCGGCGGTATGGGGAATCGAAAGACGGGTTAAACGGGCGCTTGGTAACACATCTTCTCCGCGTAACTGTCCTAAGCATCTCCTTTTTGTTCCTACCTCCACTCGCCTAGCCGTTCTTCAGTGGGCCCACTCGGCCAAGTTGGCAGGCCACCCCGGCGTCCGGGGCACGCTCGCGTCCATCCGCCAGCGCTTTTGGTGGCCCACTCGAGAACGTGATACGCGGCGTTTCATAGCAGCTTGCCCCATCTGCGCTCAGACTAAGTCCGGTAACTCCCCCCCGGCGGGTCTCCTTAGACCACTTCCCATCCCCTCGCGACCATGGTCCCATATCGCCCTAGACTTCATCACTGGCCTTCCTTCGTCGGCTGGTAAGACTGTTATTCTCACAGTTATTGATCGTTTCTCCAAGGCGGCCCATTTCATTCCCCTCGCTAAACTCCCCTCCGCCAAGGAGACGGCACAAATTGTTGTCGAGAATGTCTTTCGCATTCACGGTCTCCCGTCCGACATCGTCTCAGACAGGGGTCCGCAGTTCACGTCTCTATTTTGGAGAGAGTTTTGTCGCTTGATTGGGGCGTCCGTCAGTCTCTCGTCCGGCTTCCACCCTCAGTCTAACGGTCAAGCTGAACGGGCCAATCAGACTGTTGGTCGCATTCTGCGCAGCCTCTCCTTCCGCAACCCCGCGTCCTGGGCTGAGCACCTCCCCTGGGCCGAATACACCCATAACTCCCTTCCGTCGTCCGCTACCGGTCTGTCCCCCTTTCAGTGTTGCCTTGGTTATCAACCTCCGCTGTTCACGTCGCAACTCGCCGACTCCAGCGTTCCCTCCGCTCGAGCTTTCGTCCAACGTTGCGAACGCACTTGGCGGAGTGTTAGTTCGGCCCTGCGCCGTTTTAGAACCCAGACAGTTAAAGCTGCTAATAAGCGTAGATCCAAGAGTCCCAGATACTGCCGCGGTCAAAGGGTGTGGCTCTCCACCCTCAACCTTCCCCTTAGGTCCGCCCCTCGTAAACTGACCCCACGCTTCATCGGTCCGTTCCGTATTTCTCAGGTCATTAATCCCGTTGCGGTACGACTTCTTCTCCCCCGCTATCTTCGCCGTGTTCACCCGGTTTTCCACGTCTCCTGTGTCAAGCCCGCTGCCCGCGCTCCCACTCGTCCCTCTTCCCCCCCGTTCACGTTGAGGGCGCTCCCATCTACAGGGTCCGCAAGATTCTAGACATGCGTCCCCGGGGCCGTGGTCATCAGTTTCTGGTCGATTGGGAGGGATACGGTCCCGAGGAGAGAAGTTGGGTTCCCTCTCGGGACGTTCTGGACCGTTCGCTGATTGATGATTTCCTCCGGAACCGCCAGGTTTCCTCCTCGAGAGCGCCAGGAGACGCTCGCTGAGGGGGTACTGTCATGTCTTATCCTGTCATATCGTATGTTTTGCTCTTGTTCTTTCCTTCTACTCTCATGCCATCTATTGGCCCTCTTTTGTTACTTCTCTCCTTTTCCCTCGCTCCCCAGCTGTCTCTCGTCTCCCCCTAATTCTTCGTCTAATTCTTCCCCACCTGATTCCGTTTTCCCCGCTGATTAGCGCTCTACTTCTTTCCCTGCTTTCTCTGCCTTCATTGTCTGAGTCTCACTAGAGAACGCTACACGCTGTTTCTGTCTACCGTCAGAATTGTCGCTGTCCAGTCCTGTCCTGTATTTGTTCCCGCTCCTCTGCACCCCTCTCTCCGTTAACCACCTGGATTTGTGTTCTATTCAGTTCGCCCCTCGCTGCTAGAGGTCTGGTGCCTACGCTCTCCCCTCTATCCCTGCCAACCCCAGGGGAATCCACAGCCTGTCGGCGTCACACTGCAAGCCCCGGCAGCCGCCTAAGGGAGGCCCGCTAAGGAGCGCGGAGGACTGCTCCCTTCATTCTTCGATCACGCTGCTGGATTGTTTATGTTAACCTTTTCGCCTCTCAAGGAGAAGACTTTGTGTTTTGTAGTGATCTAATTTTGAACTTCATTAAAGACTGCTTTCTGTTATATCGCTTTTGGGTCCTCACTTACCTCACAACAGGATCTAAATCAGAATTGAAGAAATTGGATAATTTACAGTCTAGAGCACTTAGAATCTGTTGCGGAGCAATAAGATCAACCCCTTTAGATGTTGAAATGGGGGAGATGCCATTAGACTTAAGAAGGGAAAAGCTAGCTAAATGTATTGGGTTAACTTTGCAAGGAAGTGACAACAATCATCACACGGACACCGTTTTAAAAGATTGCAATACAAAAGTACAAAGATTGGGAATACAAAAATAATGGATGAAATAGCTTTGGATGGAAGTATGAACAGTGGGTCAAGGATTGTGGTCTGGAGAATGAAGTCATCTGCTCTAATATGCCATTACATGGTGTGCAAGTATGGAACTTTCCTGAACCTATTGTTGAAATGAGATTATTAGAGGCCCAGGAAAAAGTTGAAGAAGGGTATATTAGCAGTAATTAAATCAATGTTTTCATGAGAGAAAAATTGTACTTCTATGCAGATGTTTACAGATGGATCTAAAGATCCATTTAATCAAAAAGTTGGTATAGTCAAGTCAAGTGTCAAGTGTTTTTTTTTATTGTCATTTCAACCTGGGATGTTTGTGTAAACAAGATCAAGTGCGTTCACCCCTCTCGTTGCAAAGTCCATATACTGATGGAATTTAGGGAGCACTGTCTTGAGATTCGCATGGTTGAAATCTCCGGTGACAATAAACAGTCCGTCAGGGTGAGCGTTCTGCAGTTCGCTCATAGCCCCATACAGTTCACAGAGCGCTTCCTTAGCTTTAGCGCTGGGGGGAATGTAAACTCCGGTTATGATAACAGTGGTGAATTCCCGTGGTAAATAAAAAGGTCTGCATCTAACAGTCACAAGCTCCACCAGCGATGAGCAGTAGCTAGAGACTAACATAGAGTTCTTGCACCATTCTGTGTTGATTTAAACACACAAGCCACCACCGTGAGTCTTACCGCACAGAGCTGTATTTCTGTCGGCACAAAACGAGGCAAGCCCGTCTAGCTGAATGGCGGCGTCCGGAACTCTGTCGCTGAGCCACAAAGACGCAGCAGTCTCTAAACTCACGTTGCGTAGCCTGCTGGAGTCGGAATTAGTCCGGTTTATTGTCCAGGGAGCAAACATTTGAGAGCAGGATAGACGGGAGAGCTGGCCAGCTAGGGTGTGTTTTTAGCCTAGCATGGACCCCCGCCCTCTTGCCGCGCTTCCGCTTCCTCGCACACCGCTTATGACGTCCTCCACCCCGGCCACCGGCATCAGGCGAAGCCGAGGACTGGAGGCCTGGTCTCCGCAGCAAGCCGAGTTTGCGTAGCGCCTATAGCAGGTCATCATGCAGCTTGGTTGTTGCATGAATCCTATATTTGAGCAGTGTCTGGTGATGGTAAACATGAACACTGGTTGCTCTGATGTCCATTTGCCGCAAAAGTCGGGTTATTTAACAAAAATTGCACCATTTTGGATCCAGAGCGGCCGCTGCGTGCTACCACACCACCATTTTGGACTATATAGGAGTATATATTCAGAGTTTTAAAACAAAAATAAGTCTAAGAATAACTGATAAATTGTCTGTATATTCCACAGAGTTAATTGCTATAATAGTAGAGCTACAATGGATTGAACAGACTAAGCCAATTAGGAGTGTAATTTGTTCGGATTTGTCATCAGCTCTTAAAAGTATAATGTCTACAAGAACTGACAGAGAAGATCTACTGATGGAAATCTACAGTACACGTTTTTTATTTTTAGTACATTTGCAAATATTTCAAACAAACTTTTTCACGTTGTCATTATGGGGTATTGTTTGTAGAATTTTGAGGAAAGTAATTAATTTAATCCATTTTGGAATAAGGCTATAACATAACAAAATGTGGAAAAAGTGAAGCGCTGTGAATACTTTCCAGATACAATGTGTACATTATTGTACAGATTGAAAGCAGAGGGTAAAACAGTGTACTTTTTTTGGATACCTGCAAACATTGGGATAGAAGGAAATGAAATGGCAGATAAGTTAGCAAAAAAGCATTAAAGAAAAACTTGGTGGGTAGTAAAGTACCCCTGGTGAGAAGTGAGGTGAAATCAGTCATTTAAAAGAAACTAGTCAATTTATGGCAACAAAGGTGGGAAAATAGCAGCACAGGGAGATGGTATTATAATAATGCAAAATTAGTAGAAAAAGAAAAATGTTATGGAAGGTATAGAAAGGAAGAAGTTATGATCTCTAGATTAAGACTGGGACACACAGGATTAACTTCAACACTTGCAATAATTGGGATGCATGAAAATGGTATGTGTGATGAATGTGATGTTTTAGAAACAGTAGAGCATGTACTATTTAAATGTAACAAATACGATGATCAACGTAGTCGTTTTTTAATAATATAAAGGATAGACCAGTAAATGTCAGATTCTTGAGAGCTGTTTTAACCTTTTTAAAGAATACAGGACTAGAGCTTAGGATATAATGTAGGGGGATCATAGTGCTTCTGCCCTTCCTGGAGGTTCAGGAGCCCAGTGTGGAAGCTGGAGGATCTGAACACACAGCACCAGCTGAAGTGTGGGCTCTGATCCTCTGGGGTGGGTGGGGCATTACATCCTCATTTAATATAAATGAATACTGATGCATCACCCATGTAAGATACACAGTATGTGGCGGTAATACTCCTAAGGAGTGAGTGGCCATTAACAAGATGAAGAAGAAGTCTCACAAAGGATTTTAGTTTGACTGTGCTGCTCACATGCAATGTTTACTTAACTTGTAGTGTGCTTATCCTGTAGATTCTCGTTATCGTTTTTTCGATAACGAGAATTCTCTGCCTGATCACTCTGCCTGATCCCTCCTCTTCAGATGTGTGGACAGTTTACCTGGAAACTCACCTTGTGATTCCTTCTTTTGCCTGTGGAACATACTTACCGTAAATGACCTGTTTACTCACCTGTGTTATTTCATCTGTGTTTGATCTCACCGTGTAAATCCTGCGAGTCTCAGTAAATGCTCTTGCACGTGGTTTCAACTAACAACAACGTGTGTGGCTTGAGTTCCCAACAACTATAACATTGTATACAAATATTTTCTACCATTTTGTATAATTTTTTTTTTAATAGACAAATAAACCGTATAAATTATTTGTGATATGTTGACTTACAGTAACTCCCAATGTTTTTCCCAGTTCAACTCATTCTTTCAAAATTCAAGAATGGTGACACAGTATCACCAGACTACAGCAACTCACTATCCCATTTGACACTAGATGTCATATTTCTCTATGTTACAAAATGTTTGATATTTTCACTCACTTTACACTCAAATGAAACACTTCACGCATGATTTTCACTTTATCTGTGATGCATGATTTGTTGATATGAAGAATTCATGTGTGAAGTAACAACTTGGATCACTAAGAACTTTAATAATTATGAAGTAATTGTCATGTTGCAAAATGATTAATCATGGTGCAACTTATTCCATGTGCTTTGTTCATCAGATGTACAATGACAATCCGAAGATTTCCCTGTTCTCTATTCTATATTAAAAGCAAAAGCAGGGGCCTGTGTAGCTCAGTAAGTAAAGACACTGTCTACCAGACCTGGAGTCACAAGTTTGAATCCAGGGAGTGCTGAGTGAATCCAGTCAGGTTTCCTAAGCAAACAACTGGCCTGGTTGCTAGGATGGGTAGAGTAACATTGGGTTATCCTCCTTATGGTCGCTACAACGTGGTTCTCGCTCTTGGTGGGGCATGTGGTGAGTTGTATGTGGATGCGTGGAGAATAGCATGAGCCTCCACACCCGTTAGCTCTCCACGGTAACGCGCTCAACATGCCATGTGATAAGATGTGTGGATTGACTGTCTCATATGCGGAGGCAACTGAGATTCATCCACCACCTCCCGGATTGAGGCAAGTCACTACGCCACTACGAGGACATAGGGCACATTGGGAATTGGGCTTGCCGAATTGGGGAGAAAAGGGGAGCAATTAAAAAAAATAAGCAAAATCAGTCCAAGAGCAGCAGAGATTTTGTTGAATTTCACAGCATACAGGCTCCTTCAGAAACAATGCACCTATCCATGGCATTTCATCAAATCATTTTTTGTTTTGTCTGCTTATGCTTCTGTCTGCTTTCACATCAGGAGGTGAGTTCTTCTCCTAACATTTTACATTGACTTTGGTTTGCTTACCTGAGGCCAATAAAGAATTGAAATTTTACAAACTAGCGACCAAATGCTTCAAAAAATAAGAAAAAACTTTTATTAATAACATTTTTCTATCTCTTTTGCGGTGATATCTCATGACCCCAAAAAAGCAACATGCTGTAAACCAAATATGATCAGAAATACTCCTTTTTGGAGCACAATCACAAGCTGTTACAAAGTTTCAACAGTAGACAATTGTGTTGCAGCTGTTATGTAAGTCAGTTTGTCTTTTTCTCCCATGCTAGCAAAATACAATTAATGCTCTATAAATGGTAAGAAGATTAAAAAATTATTTTCAAAACTGTGGCTACAAAATTTTACTTCACTGCATAATCTTTCTCAATAAATCCAGTCACAAAAACTCCATGCATAATAGTTATAAAAGTATCAGTTAAATATGCTGTTTAAAGATGGAGTTTTAGATGAAGTACAGCATGTCACACAACTACCCATATGCAAAAATCTTATGGTATATATATACAACAGTTAGTTCCGGTCCTTGAGTCTGATTGGACGAGAGACATTCCATGAGTACTGATGGTCTCACACCATCAGCACTCGGACGCTTCACTGTGTGTATCACTCCGCTGAGCGGTACAGTGCAGGCACGAAGCCGTAGGGCCACATCGCGCGATTGCAATATTGCTTAAATATATATATTTATAAGCTCTGCATTAAAAGTGTGTGTGCGTGTGTGTGTATTTTTCACTTTATGGGGACCAAATGTCCCCATACGGATAGTAAAAACCCAAAATGTTTGACGACTAATTCAGACAAATGTCGGTCCCCATGAGGAAAACAGCTTATAAATCATACTAAATTATGTTTTTTTTTTTTATGTAAAAATGCAGAATGTTTTCTGTGAGGGTTAGGTTTAGGGGTAGGGTTAGGGGATAGAATATATAGTTTGTACAGTATAAAAATCATTATGTCTATGGAAAGACCTCAAAACATTTAAACCCAACAAATATCCACCATATTGAAAATATTGCACAAAGGAAACAAGCTGTGGTCTGATTTCACACTATGCTGCTGTGCTGTCTGTAGATCTGCTAATTCATTTCTCTTTTTATTTATTTTTTAAACATGAATGTCCTGGTTTATGTATAATGTTTAATGTATTTTATTTTAGACTTTTATTTAAATCTTTAATCCTATTAATAATGTGTTATTTATTTGTTCAAATTTAACTGAGAGTAATGTTTATTTTCTAACATGTCTATATTATATATTTTCTCCTTTACATTTTACAACACATAGCAGTTTTCAGTACTTAGTTCATGTAAACAAAAGAGAAACTTTACAAAAATAATAAACACTTTAAATTAAAAATGTTCTTTTCGTCTCTCTCTCTCTCTCTCTCTCTCTCTCTCTCTCTCTCTCATTACAATCAAAATATTCTGGGGTCAGATTTTTCCACAGCCAAGACCACAGATTAATGTACATTTACATTTATTCATTTAGCAGACGCTTGTATCCAAAGTGACTTGAAAAAATTAGGAAAGATGCAACATACCTATAGGCGATTCATCTTAAGGAGACAGTAGCACGAAAAGTGAAGCATTACAACATTTCAGAAAAGTCTGAAAAGTTCTAGAGTTAATGGTTAAGTGCTCAAGACAAAGTTGTGTCTTTAGGCATTTTTTTGAAGACAAAGGAAGTCTGCTTCATGGATGGAGTTGGGAAGGTGATTCCACCATGAGGTACATAGAAGCTGAAAGTCTGTGATAGTGATTTGGTGCCTCTTTGATGTCTATTTATTTCTGCTGAAACCATGATTTAATTTGATATAAAGCTGCCTGGGGTTAACAGAAGTGCCCAACCCTAATTAAACACACATGAAGCAGCTAATCAAGGTCTTCAGGAGTGCTTGAAGATTACGAGGCATTTTGATAACCTGATAACTACACACAGTAAACTGGCTAACAGATTTCCATTATTCAAATTACACACATTATGTGTGTCAGAAATGTCATATGCGAGGAGGCGTGAACTATAAAGAATATTAATTGTAATTCACACCTGAGGAGACAAAAGACCCCTCCCCTGGGCCTATCAATGAGGGACAGAGAATGAATGTGAGGAGACTTAGTTAAAATAACTAATCTGACTATACATTTACATAAAGACTTAATTTTAGACCTACACTATCGTATAAAAGTTTTAGAAGAAGTCTCTTCTGCTCAACAAGACTGCATTTATTTGATCCAAAAATACAGTAAAAACAGTGATATTTTGAACTATTTTTACAATTTAAAAGAACAGTTTTCTATTTGAATATATTGTAAAATCCATTTGTGATCAAAGCTGAATTTTCAGCAGAATTACTGCAGTCTTCAGTGTCACATGATCCTTCAGAAATCATTATAAGATGGTGGTTTTCTAATATGGGCATATTTAAAGTGCATTTTACTCATTTAACCTGAACACATATTTGCAAGCACAAGCTTTGTTGATGATAATGAGGCAGCATAGACACTAGTTAAAATATAATCTTAACATTCATATTATTTTTATATCATATTACACATCATATTTATATCATACAGCATACAATTTAATTAACTGCTTCAGCTGAAACAGCATTTAAATATAATTAAAACTTGCTTATTAGGACATATTTCAATACTCTGAATCCTGGCTGGCAAGTCTGGAAACAGTCCCACTAGTAAAACATGTACATGTTTATATAAAATAGCATGTCAACTAATGAAAACGAAATGAGTTACTTGTCCGAAATTGTATCCTCTGCTGGATCAAGTCTCTCTTCAAAATACAAATGTTCATCTGAGTCCTGCTCTTCTTCTGAGGAGTTTTCTCACTTGTGTATGGTGGTGTCTTTCAAACACGCAGAAAAGTGAATGACATTGTTTTTAAGGCACAGTCGGGGGCGTTTCCCATTTGCATTGATCGCCTCAGCACATTCGCGTATGAATGGCGCGCTCTGCTGGTGGGTGTGATCACATTAGAGATAATTAGCAGAGCCAGTAAAAACTGGACATCGCTTTTTTCAAACAGATTGCATTGCAGGTGAATATTTGTTTTAAATTTGAATTGTTTTATTTAAAAGTACACATTTTAAGCTTTCTTTAGACATATGTTTCATGTTTGTGTCATAAGTATTCGCGGAGTTCAATTTTTTTTTACGTGTTTCGCGAACCCAGAGACTGCTTACAGCTCACCCTTTTTATTTTCTTTATTTTACAAAATCACAAGGTTTTGTTGTTATTGTGATTGTACACCAATAAAAGTAGATCCTTTATAGTCTCTAATGATGTCTTACACTTATCTGTATGCCCAAAAATGAAGGAGAATTTTATGTTGTTTCCGCTGTAATGACGAAAAAATTCAGCAGGATGTGCCGGCTCATCCGTCGACCCCAAAGGGTTAACATACAGGCAGGGATGGGGACGGACCTCCAGAATTATACAGCATTTGGCAAAGACCTTATAACTTTGTTACCAATAGTTTTATCAACATGGGAAAGGGACCGATACACCAGTCGCACTGAGACATTTTAAATGATACCAAACATGCCTAGTCACATTATTTATATACATCAGACATGATATTTTGTTATATGCTAAGGTGAATTTGAAGTGATTCTGAGCTGAAGGGGAAGGAGTAGTTGAGGGGGGCAGATGTTTGTGAGTTTTGCGAGAATAGGCCTAAATTGGCCTGAGGTGAGATAGAGGTCAGATGTGAGATTTGTGTTTTATTTTCCTTGCTCAGTAGGATGTGTTGACTCAGGTGAAAATGTTCTTCTGTGTGTGAGTTTTTATGACTTGGTTCTCGCAGAGTTCTTTGACTTTTACGACATCTTGATATCAGCCTTACAATGGTTAATGATGACTGAATTTCCATTAATAATAAAAATTCTGTTGTACATGTTTAATGTGTATTATGTAATGGAATATAGGGGAGTAAACGTCTATTATGTCATTTGTGAAAGTAATGAGTTACTCACTACTTTTTTTTTATTAATTGGATACTTACTCAAGTAATTATTTATATTAGTAATTTTACTTCTACTTGAATAATTATGTTTTTGAAGTAATTGTACTTTTACTTGAGTACAGTTTTTGGCTACTCTACCCACCTCTGCAATACAATGCAACAACACATATGTACATGTAAGTACTGTACAGGTGAAACTCGAAAAATTAGAATATCGTGCAAATGTTCATTAATTTCAGTAATTCAACTTAAAAGGTGAAACTAATATATTATATAGACTCATTACAAGCAAAGTAAGATATTTCAAGCCTTTATTTGATATAATTTTTATGATTATGGCTTACAGCTTATGAAAACCCCAAATTCAGAATCTCAGAAAATTAGAATATTGTGAAAAGGTTCAGTATTGTAGGCTCAAAGTGTCACACTCTAATCAGCTAATTAATCCAAAACACCTGCAAAGGGTTCCTGAGCCTTTAAATGGTCTCTCAGTCTGGTTCAGTTGAATTCACAATCATGGGGAAGACTGCTGACCTGACAGTTGTGCAGAAAACCATCATTGACACCCTCCACAAGAAGGGAAAGCCTCAAAAGGTAATTGCAAAAGAAGTTGGATGTTCTCAAAGTGCTGTATCAAAGCACATTAATAGAAAGTTAAGTGGAAGGGAAAAGTGTGGAAGTAAAAGGTGCACAAGCAGCAGGGATGACCGTAGCCTGGAGAGGATTGTCAGGAAAAGGCCATTCAAATGTGTGGGGGAGCTTCACAAGGAGTGGACTGAGGCTTCAAATGTCATATTCCTCTTGTCAAGCCGCTCCTGAACAACAAACGTCAGAAGCGTCTTACCTGGGCTAAAGAAAAAAAGAACTGGTCTGTTGCTCAGTGGTCCAAAGTCCTCTTTTCTGATGAGAGCAAATTTTGCATCTCATTTGGAAACCAAGGTCCCAGAGTCTGGAGGAAGAATGGAGAGGCACACAATCCAAGATGCTTGAAGTCCAGTGTGAAGTTTCCACAGTCTGTGTTGGTTTGGGGAGCCATGTCATCGGCTGGTGTTGGTCCACTGTGCTTTATTAAGTCCAGAGTCAACGCAGCCGTCTACCGGGACATTTTAGAGCACTTCATGCTTCCTTCAGCAGACAAGCTTTATGGAGATGCTGACTTCATTTTCCAGCAGGACTTGGCACCTGCCCACACTGCCAAAAGTACCAAAACCTGGTTCAATGACCATGGTATTACTGTGCTTGATTGGCCAGCAAACTCGCCTGACCTGAACCCCATAGAGAATCTATGGGGCATTGCCAAGAGAAAGATGAGAGACATGAGACCAAACAATGCAGAAGAGCTGAAGGCCGCTATTGAAGCATCTTGGTCTTCCATAACACCTCAGCAGTGCCACAGGCTGATAGCATCCATGCCATGCCGCATTGAGGCAGTAATTAATGCAAAAGGGGCCCAAACCAAGTACTGAGTACATATGCATGATTATACTTTTCAGAGGGCCGACATTTCTGTATTTAAAATCCTTTTTGTTTTATTGATTTCATGTAATATTCTAATTTTCTGAGATTCTGAATTTGGGGTTTTCATAAGCTGTAAGCCATAATCATCAAAATTATATCAAATAAAGGCTTGAAATATCTTACTTTGCTTGTAATGAGTCTATATAATATATTAGTTTCACCTTTTAAGTTGAATTACTGAAATTAATGAACTTTTGCACGATATTCTAATTTTTCGAGTTTCACCTGTACATTGTATAAAATGATTAAATATATAGTAGTTAAAGACATCAAATTTATAGTGGGTTCGCTTTTTTAAAGTAGAATATGTTTAAAGCCTAAAGCTTTGAAAATTGCCAAACAACTTTGACACTAAAGCAGTCATTGCCCATTTCAATTAAATGTATAACTTAACAAATCAGATGCAATTAAACTAGAAGTGCACAAAAGCACATGATACATTCATAATACCAAAACTATATTGTTTTATTGTAACTGGGAAAATATCAGAATAAATAGGTTTATATATGCCTTCTATTGTTACTAAATGCAAACACCCTCAAATACTAGACACAATACACAGGCTTAATTCGTGACCTCATCTATTTGATGTGAACAACACAAGTAAGCAAGACACAAAAGATTTATATGGAAAATGCATACATTGTAATAAACTTTAAACCCAAAGAGACAATTTTTATAACAGTATCTGTTAAATAAAACAGTAATTTAAAATCTTATCTTCATCCACACTTTCTAATCAGGTATGTTAAATCTATATTTTAATATTAAGTTAACAGTAATAGCAAATGTAAGCTGAGCTGCTCTCTGTGCCTTCTTCATGTGCCAGTTTTGGCAAACCACATTCCTTCAGTGCAGAACATGCACTGGACTGAACCGACATTTTAGCTATCACATTCACACAGACAGAAATACCACAGATCTTTTATCATGTTGCTACCACATCAGACTTGGAAACAGCATGAATAGATGTTCATGGAAAAGATGTTACTGTGTTTCAGAGGGGGCAAATTATTGGCCTTTTTCAAGCAAAGAAAACAACTAAGGAGATTTCTGAAATCACGGGAATTGGGTTAAGAACTGTCCAACGCATTATTAAAGCCTGGAAAGATAGTGGTGAACCGTCAGCTTCGCAGAAGAAATGTGGTTGGAAAAAAATCTTGAATGATCATGATCAGAGATCACTAAAATGCTTGAAGTCACATCATAAAATGTTTAATAGTAAAAGTAAGGGCATTTCCACACACACAATGCAACGAGAACTTACAGAATTGGGACTAAACAGCTGTGAGGCCACAAGAATGGCACTTGTTAGTGAGGCTAATCGGATGATGGCTGTTTAAGAAATGAGAAGCTACACACTGCATCAGTTAGGGTTATAAGAAATGTTACAATTGGAAAAAAACTATTTCAGTTTGCTAGTGTGGCGGGGCGGTCAGGTACAGGGCAATTACAAGGAAAATAATTAAAGGGAACGAATGAGAACCCTTTAAATGACACACTATAGTTGACTACCCCACTCGGAGTACACCGGGAAATAACAGCCCTTTATAGGGACACACAGGTTTGTTAACCAAAGGTAGGGTGAGCACAGAGATGTGGGAAAGAGAGTATACAGAGAGGATCACTTTATTAAAGCATACAAAAGTAAAAAAGAAAAACATTCAATCCATGCCTTGAAACAGTTTCAACAGTCTCAACATACACGTCACAAAAGACTGGTACCACACATCACATATACAAAACCAGTTTACCAGTCACGAAAACAAAGTTCAAAAAGAGAGGGAAGGCAAGCCCCAGCAAATTCCAACCCCACATTTAATACCCACAGCACAACACACACCTATAAAATTAAATACAAAAACATTGCACACCACTCAGTGGAGACACACCAAATGATGACAGCAGCCAACCCCTCCCACCGAGGGGTTTTCCATAAACGTAACTGATATGGATACACAAGAGCATGGTCCTCTTCATTTTAGATGTTATATTAAATGGGGGTTACATTTATACAGCTTCTCCACTACTTTTACTTTCTATACTCTCTTCATGTTACTTTGCACTTTTTCTCAGTCTGTATTCAGTTCATTGTATCAATATTTAAAATTGTAAATAAAAAGAAATACACATCATGTCTTGTTCATGTCACTTTTGTTTCAATATTTTTACACAGTTTTGGTTGCAGTATCATTGTTGTAATTGAACGGCCTTCCTGTTGCTGATGTGTGTAAATCGGTCACAGAAAATGATGCTGTCATGTTCATGAAACAGTCTCTTACTTTTTAAGAGAATCTGACAGTGTGGAGCATTTGAGTCTGACAATCGTGAAATGGAAAGACACGACCCATGCCATCAAACCAGCCAATAAAAGCCCCCCACAATAGAAGTAGGCCTAATATTAGAACGTAAGTGTTTACTTCCTGTTTATTACATGGTAAAATGTATTTGCATTTTATCTGCAATTGAAAAAATTGTAAAGTATTGATGTGCTGAATTGTCTTCTTGGCATACTGAAAATAAAATTCCATGTGTGGTGAAATGCAGTTATTTGCCTCTATTTTTAAGGCTGTTTGATGCCCACGCCCCTTTGGCATTCATTTATTATTGAGCCTCATTTAGGGGGTATAAAAGACACGTCACCAGGTCTGCTAGAGCAGTGGTTTTCAAACCCTGAGGGTCGCGAGAATTAAAAAATGGGTCGCCAGTGATTTAAAATTAAAAAAAAAAAAACAAATTATTTCGTTTTTTAATAATATTAATATTAATAATAATAGCTTTGATTAGAAGTACACACAAAAAAAACATTCAAATTCATGCAAAATAAATAATCCACATGTCACCTGACCGGCTGACCGACCTACTCGTAGCCCTAGGCAACACAAAACAAAACAAAAAACCTTGTGCGCAGTGTTGTTGATATGCAGCCATTTTATTTTATTTTCCCATGAGATGATGAAAATATTCGGTACCGTGAAATTAGTAGCCCGTAATGAATTTATTTTATGCTGAACATGAGCAAACCAAAGTCAAAAACCATTTATGATTTTTTCACAAGAAAAAGAGGGTCAGAGACCGAGACCCCTTTAAATGAAGCAGCAGAAAACGCGGTCAACCATCAAACCCTGCCGCGAACAGCGGAGATCAGCAGGGAAGATAATGAAGGCGATGCATGTCAACAGAGTAGCAGTACTTTCCCAACAAAGAAAAAGCAGAAACCCGGAGTAAGGCCATATAAAGATGATTTTTTGAAGTTTGGGTTTGTCAACTGTTCGGACGCAGTCCATGCAGCAATACCAATGTGCGTAATATGCAGTGAAAAGTTGGCAAAATATGATAATAAAATAGTCAACTAATATAAAAATCACACTGCTCTGTTAAAATAGTCAGTAGTAGGCCTACAATTCGTAGCCTACTATTCAGCGTAAGCACGTACCGCTCGTGATGTTTCCAAGCACATTTTTGCGCATGTGAAAAGGATGATTTTTTTCCTGTTGATATTGCAACGTGATTCTAATGAGAGAGTTACGTGAGAATAATGCCCCTTACTTTTACTTTCGCTTTAAATTATTTCGTTTTGGCTTGTTTAAAGTTATTATTATTTTTTAATTCTTGTTCTGTTCTGTATATAATGAATATTACATTTAAAGAGTTTGTTGTGGAATATATTTTGTGTATTTTTTAAGCATGCAGCAAACGATAGGCTATTAATTGGTTAACATTCCTGTATGTAGGCCTATAGCTTGATCAAATTATTTCAGAATCGACTTAGCGTTCCAATCGCGTCAAGGATCAGCAAGTGCACGTGCATCATCAAAAGTGGTTAAAAAAAAAAGTGCTTTTTGTTCTGCGCACAAGCCTATGGGTCGCGTCAAAAAAAATTTTAAAAAAGGGTCCCTCTTGAAAAAGTTTGAAAACCACTGTGCTAGAGGGTGCGTCATTTGTTCAGCTGCTTGCTGTTTCCGGATTTCTGCTGGTGTTTGCGCAGGTGTGTTTGCTGTGCCGCATGGTGCGGCTGATCGCTGTTTCTGCTGCTCGGCGTTAAGAGCTGGTTTTGTTGTGCTGCATAGTGTGGCTGATCGCTGCTTCGGCTGTTCCGTTTCAGAGGTAGGTGTTTGCGTCTTTGTACTCTTGCGTGTGTGTGTGTGTGTGTGTGTGTGTGTGTGTGTGTGTGTGTGTGTGTGTGTGTGTGTGTGTGTGTGTGTGTGTGTGTGTGTGTGTGTGTGTGTGTGTGTGTATAGCTAATTGTAATGTTTAATTAGCTGGTGTCTGCTTGGGTGTGTTTGCTGTGCCATATGGTGCAGCTGATCGCTGCTCATTGCGTTGGATCGTTCCGCAATGAATGATCTTATGCTGTGTGTCGTTGGTGATTGCTCTCCTGCTCGGTAAGTGTATCTTCCGTTTACTATACGCGTGTTCAGTATGTGGCGCATGTTTTGAGGTGCATGATCTGCGTATTAATTTCCCATTTAGTGAACATGAAAGTATCTGCTGCTGGATAGATGGTATGGGCTCCGCATGTTGGTATGTAAAACCCACTCATGTCTCTATGGCCACCGTTAAAGGTATGTGGATAATTTTTCAAGGTTTAATTTTAGGTGAATAAATCAGCCCATTCCTACATCTTTCCCTGCTCTGTCGCTGCATTGCTTTAAGCATGAATGCTGCTGTTTTGTTTTAGGGGTTTTGTTTAAATTGCTTTTGCTTTGATTAATTGCGTTGCTTTGCTTTGATTAATTGTTTTGCTTAACTGTTTTTGTTTTAGTGTTTTTGTTTCTGCTGGCTTTCGAGCATAATTTGTTTATTTTTGTCTCTTCAGGAGCTGGGTATCTGGAGCGGGCAGGCTAGTCGTCCCCATTTTGTGGTGTTTCTCCTTTCACTGAGTGCTGGGTGCATATTGTTGCAGTGAACCTTGCTGGAGTGAGTGTGTGTGAGATGCGGTGCACGTGTGGGTATTTATTCTTGCAGGCATTATTAAAGCCCTGTATCTAGCCTGCCTTGCTACTGGTAAGCCCCAGCTCCAGAATATTGTTGTGCATTGGTATTGCGACGTTCCATTACAGCAGCTTTGTGCTGCTTGCCTTTTATAGTGGCACTTTGTTATATCGTATTGAATGCCCTTTTCTTTTGTGTTTTTAATTATTTTACTGTGATTGAATAAATATATTTTTCATAACAAACATATCCACGTCTCATTGTCCATGTGAGGGGAAACCGAACCTGTGTGCCCTTATTGGGTAATTCCCTGGACGGTAGACCAGGGTGGCGTAGTCGCTACTTGCTGTAGAGGTAAACCTCCTTAGAGGGGTATCATCTGAGAACACACTCAGGGTTTATTTGTTTCTCTATTCCCTTGATCCGCTCGCCTTCGCCACACATGCAACATTATAGAACCACATTTGTTAAATTAGAGTAAATTTATTATTTAGGGGAATCCCGGGATAGTTGTCACAGAGGGAAGTTGTCATAAGGGCTATAGCTCAGTAACTACAGTATAAATGTTGAGACAAAAGTCAAATTACACAAATGTATGTTTTATCTAATATTTAATTTTGAATACTGTTTCAAACATATTGTTCAAAAATGTGGACACAACATACCCACACTTGAATAGATTCAGTTTTGTTTTTTGTTTTTATAATTTACATTGTCACAGTCAAAATGTTTCTGAAAAGCCTATAATAGACTGTTCAGTGGCGTGTACCCATTGTGACAACTTACCCCATGTAGTGTGACAACATGCCTCACTATTCTACTCTATGACAGATACTTTTATTCCAATAAAATACACGGAAAACCAGATATGGTGAACGACACAAGGAAGTAATCATTCACTAAAATAAATGTGCTTGCAAAGGACAGGAAGTATCCCCCAAATTTCATTTCCGCTTAATTTACTAAAGGCAAACTTGAAAGAGCCTTAAATGTATTCTCAGGTCTGAGAAGAGAGAGGTAGAGATCAGCTGTGAAAATGCAAATACAAAATGTACTCATGAGGAGTTTGGTTGTCGTGGGGATATTTGCATCTGTGATCTGGACTATTACAGGTAAAGTTCTTTGATTAGATCATGTATTATTCTAAGTGTTGGAAACATGCATCTTTGACAATGGCTTGCTCAGTTTTTTATTAATTTATTTTTTACTTTACAGATGCTGAAAAGTCAAACTCCTGCTGTAAACTTGTCTCTAGGGCAGAAGTAACCGATCCCATTATTGGTTTCAGTACGCAAGAAGCTGATCATCCATGTGTGAAGGCAGTCATGTAAGAATCACAGGCTCTTTTTACAGAAACCATAAACTTCACAATTAAAGATCATCTTCCAAAGTTTGCTTTCTGAATCTTCAAAAATGTTTTTATTCTGTTTCACAGCTTTAAGACTGAAAAGGGGGAATTCTGCAGTGATTGGACACAAAAATGGGTTTTGAAGAAAATTTGCCAGTTTCTGTAAGTTCGACTTAACAAATGTGTTTAAACACAACAAATGTGCAGAATTTGTAGAACAACATAAATTGTTTATAGTTTAAATGTAATCTACTTAAACTATTCAAACATCTCCATATTTAAGATAATATTCTATTATTCATACATTTTAATTTTATTGCAGAAGTGCTCAAAGGAAAAAGATTGCTGAAGAACGAGTGATTGAACACCTGACCTCACCGACACCAACAACATCCATTACTGACGCCGCTCTTGTGGGAAGATCTACCCAAGAACTTACACAAGGATCCACTCAAGAACTTACACAAGGATCCACTCAAGAACTTACACAAGGATCCACTCAAGAACTTACACAAGGATCCACTCAAGAACTTACCCAAAAAATGTACAGCTGATCATGAATGTCTAAAAGCAATGTTGTTGTTGTTTAATTATTTAAATGTGATTTCTTTTACATTAGACAATAAATTGATATTTAAACTGAATATTTAAAATTGAATAATGTGAAAATATATTTGATGTAGGGCTATTTGTCTGTGACAAGTCAGTTAATTTATTCCACTTATAAGAACTGAAATACAGTGAAATTGAAATATTATAATGTTTAGAAAAACAATATAATTATTAGTGTGTAATATTTCACATTTCACTCAATGTACTGTTAAGTACTTGTAACACCTGTGGCAAGAAGGGTGATGCAAGTCTGAGAGATTTTTAGATTGATTTGTATGAGGGGGAAATTATTAGTGTCAGTATGATGATGCATGCTGAAACAATTGCAATGTGAAGTTCAAAAATTATAAACTACAGATCAGAAACGACATGTTTCGCTTGTGGTTGATAATCATTAGTACAGGAGATTTCAACATGTGGGCGCCTGACGGGAGGCACGAGATAAAGGCTCACACTCAAGTGAAGTAAAAAATTATTGGAACTGCTTTGAATTATATAGATCCATTTCAGGACATTGTATGTGGTAGCATCCCTTCAGTTACAGTATTGTTTAGACAGCAAAACCCAACAAAAAGCAGACCAAGCATCACCAACAAGCAGGACTGCGCGAATGTCTGTCTGGTTCCTTCTCCTAAATTAATTATATTTCCTACATAACCGCTGCAGTGTCCAGAAACTAATAATAACTCTGTGCTAGTTACCTTATTTTTTCCCCTGCCTTTTTTCTTCTGCAAACTCAAATACATTTTCAATGTTTACCATGTACACCAATGCTTTTTATGTGTTCGACAAACCTCTGCATGGTGCTTACGTAGAGGGGATTGTTGAAGCCCTTAAGATCGTGACACAAGATTTGTGATACGGCCTTCATATCAGCGACTTACAGCTCGCGTACGGTGTCGACAGGCTATGAACTAAACGAATCATGTATATTTTGGATTCAAAATGGCAAATGTCGTCGAAAGGAGATGTTTGCATTACTAAAAAAATCTGAAAAAGTAAATAAACATTCACTATCCAGTTTCAGTTTTTATGGGCATTACAGTCTAGCAAATCGTTTGGTTACGTATGTAACCTCCGTTCCCCGAGGGAGGGAACGACACTTGTCGGAGAAGCGACACTAGGGGTCTCTCTTGAGCGCCGATATCCACCTCTGATCTATGAAAAAAGGCCAATGAGAGTTGGCAGCCAGTATTTGCATGTCCCGCCCCCGGACATACGGGTATTTAAGCGGCGCAAATACGGGAGTTCATTCAGGATTTTTCTGAGGAGCCGGAAATGGTCCGGCCACAACAGTGGCTCGGTTCAGCGACATGGCTGAGGAAAGACACAACGTGTCGTTCCCTCCCTCGGGGAACGGAGGTTACATACGTAACCAAACGTTCCCCTTCTGTCGCTCTCTCCACGTTGTGTCAGAGAAGCGACACTAGGGGACCCATTCCAATCTTGCCATGTGCTGAACCGTGTACGTGGACTGCCGATACAGAGGCGGGCAGGGATTCATCCAGTGCCGCGCATCATCTGTACCTGGCTGCACGTACCCTTCCCCAATGCCCCATACGAACATCGGGATCCTTCTAGTTACCCTGAGAGGGGAACAAGGCGATGTTTGCCAACATGGGAACGGGCCAGCCTGGCTGGGCCTCTTTTCTCTCTATGTTTCTCGCATAGAGCAATCACGGCCGGGGCCCTTACACGCATATAGGGAAGGGGGTCTTACCGAGACCCTGCGGAGACCACACCTGCCCTTTTTCTTGGGGAGGAAAAGTGGTAGACACGTCACACGGCCGTCTTAGGACTCGTGTGGAAAGTATGGTGCGGTGGTAGATCCAGCCTCGAAAGGGGGGAGTTGCTACAGCACGGCGACCGGGGCAGCTGTAACTGCCTAAGGGAGACACGGGGGTCCGCTCGTAAGGGGACAGAACCGTGGAATTATACACACAGGGGGAGTCCGAGCAGGAGGCCTTACCTGTGGAGCACCTATACCAGTACAGGGTAGCCATCAGGGTACCCGCAGTGGCTTGGGTCGGCGAGTTCCTCCGCTGAATCGCGGACCCGGAGGGCTGGGGAGGAATCGACCATGGTCCCGACTCGGAGTGGGGCGCCCTGGGAAAAAAGGCGCACTACTTAACCTTGACGTCAGGAAAAGGGCGCAGGGCGCAAGCGATGACCGGCCGGGTGGAGTCTACGTGTTACCGAGTTCTACGGGCTCGGACCTGAGAAAACACGAGACGCAACCGACTCAACGCGGAGGTTGTAAAACCTCGCGAAGGTGTTGGGTGTTGCCCAACCCGCGGCTCTACAGATGTCTGCTAGGGAGGTGCCCTTGGCCAGTGCCCACGAGGACGCAAAACCCCTTGTTGAGTGAGCTCGGACCCGCAAGGGTAGGGGCACGGCCTGGGTGTGATAAGCCAGTGTGATGGCGTCAACAACCCAGTGGGCGAGCCTCTGTTTGGAGACGGCATTCCCTTTCTGCCGTCCCCCAAAGCAGACAAAGAGCTGCTCAGAGCGTCTGGTGCTCTGTGCGCGGTCCAGGTAAATGCGCAGGGCGCGCACTGGACATAGCAACGAAAGGGCTGGGTCTGCCTCCTCCCGGGGCAGCGCTTGCAGGTTCACTACCTGATCTCGGAATGGTGTGGTAGGAACCTTGGGCACATAGCCCGGTCGCGGCCTTAGGATCACAGACGTATCCGCCGGACCGAACTCCAGGCAAGTGTCGCTGACAGAGAACGCTTGCAGGTCCCCGACCCTCTTGATAGAGGCGAGCGCGATCAGCAGGACCGTCTTAAGAGAGAGGGCCCTGAGTCCAATTGATACAAGCGGCTCAAAGGGGGGTCTCTGGAGTTCTGCCAAGACTACCGAGAGATCGGCCGGCCGGGGGACAGTCGCGGAAGGCGGGATCGCCGCGTCCGGTGTACCGGGACTGTCGTAATCTGAAAGCAGATTGCCATGAGAACGGCATTTGCGGGCCAGGTGACCCAGAGGCAAAGGAAATAGCTCTTTTATTGAGAATGTGGGTACCACAGCCCCCGTCAGGGGGTGTGGCAAATGAAAAAACAAAGGATTCTCCTCCCGGCCCTCCACCGGGGGACGGAGCGGTCTTACCACCTCCGGAGCTAATGTCTTCGGCTCTGGGTCGACTGTCTCAGGAACGGCTTGGGAGCCTTCCGGGTCCTAGAGGGGTTCGTGAGACAGGGGCGTACGCCGCCTGCGGGGTGCTCGACGCTGGGGCTGAGAGCTGGGCCCGGGTTGGGGCGGAGCAGGAGCTGGTTTCTTCGCCGCAGGGGGGCGCCCTCGGCGAGCAGACGGGGCATGATGTGAGAGATGGCCTCCATCTGCTTCTTCACCGCGGAGAACTGTTGGGTGAAGTCCTCGACGGTGTCGCCGAAAAGGCCAATCTGGGAGACAGGTGCGTCTAGGAAGCGGTTCTTGTCGGCCTCACGCATCTCGACCAGATTGAGCCAGAGATGGCGTTCCTGGACCACTAGGGTGGCCATCGCCTGTCCGAGTGCCTGCGCTGTGGCCTTCGTCGCTCTCAGGGCGAGGTCGGTCAGCTGGCGCAGTTCCTGCAGCACATCAGGATCAGGTCCACCCCGTGCATGTTTCTGAGTGCTTTGGCCTGGTGGACTTGCAGGAGGGCCATCGCATGCAGGGCGGAGGCAGCGCGTTCAGCCGCACTGTAGGCCTTCGCGTTGAGCGAGGATGTTGTCCTACAGGGCTTGGATGGGAGTACGGGCGGCCACGCCAGGAGGTAGGGCTACCGGGGCATAGATGGTGCGCAACTGCCCTATCGACCTGGGGAATCGCCCGTATCCGTGGCGCTCTCCGCCGTCGAGGGTGGTGATAGTGGAGCGGGTGGCACCTAGACGAGCGGAGAGCGGGGCTCTCCACGTAGACGTCAGCTCGTCATGCACCTCCGGGAAAAACGGGACCGGGGGATGCGTGGCCGCGAACGGCACGCTTGCCCCCAGGAACCAGTCATCCAACCGTGAAGGCTGTGGGGAGGATGGAGGGTTCCAATCCAACCCCACGCTCACGGCGGCCCGGGAAAGCATGTCAGACATCTGAGCGTCGCCTCAGCCTGGGCCTGCTGGCCCGAAGGCGGCAGTCCAGGGGAGTCCTCGGCATCAGACATCACACTCTCCGATGCAGCGGCGAGCTCATCTGCTTCGGGCTCGGGAGGATAGACAGCCGGGCCGTGAGGCGAGCCGCTATCGCCGCGAGCGTAGACTGGGACCAGCGAGCATGTCGGGGAACGGGAGGTTCGCGGTGGGCTATCCGGCGAAACTGCACCCGCTGCCGCCCCCAAATCGCCCCCAGCGCCAACCGCATCGTCCTCCATCCCGTGGGAAGAAGGAGCAATGCGGGGTGCAGCTGGGGTGGCTTGCTCTCTGTTGAAAGCAAGCCGCGACCGCAACATGGTCATGGTCATGTTCTCGCAGTGAGAACATGAGCCATCCACAAACGCCGCCTCAGTGTGATCGCGGCCCAAACACACGAGACAGCGCCTGTGGCCGTCTGAAGCAGAGAGCACTCTACCGCATCCAGGAACAATACAGGGGCGGAAGGGCATCTTGAAAAAGACGCGTCCTGAAAAGGACGTTCAACGCCGCTGTGTTTTGCTCTTTTAGAGAAATTCACTCTTTTAAGGGAAATAACTCTTTTAATACACAGTATGTGTGTGTGTCTGCGCTGTCGAAGCGCTCAGGGGCAACAATGCACGCCGTGCAAAGTAGGAGAAAGCCGCTGTTGTGCGCAGTCAAATCCAACAGCATGCAGATCATCAGAGGAAACAGGAAAGCAATAGTGGTGTGTAACTCGCAGCAAACTGCAGACAGACCATCGGCTCCGAAGAAATTTTCTGAATGAACTCCCGTATTTGCGCCGCTTAAATACCCGTATGTCCGGGGGCGGGACATGCAAATACTGGCTGCCAACTCTCATTGACCTTTTTTCATAGATCAGAGGTGGATATCAGGTGGAGAGACCCCTAGTGTCGCTTCTCCGACACAACGTGGAGAGAGCGACAGAAGGGGAACCAAAGCTCAAGAAGTTAGCTTGACATCTATAGCGTTGATGTCATATGAGCTGTCCATTTCTAATTATGGAACAATATCTTTGCATTTTCTGGTGTACAGTAATGATATCATAGATAAAAACATTGACACAAACCTTATTTCACAGAAAATTATCCAATTTGTCCATGGAGAGAACTGCTCACTCCAGAAGACGATCCAAAAAGCCAGTGTCAGGTAACTCATCAGCTGATTGCCAATTACACAAGCTACTCTGAATTACACAACACTGTTATAAACCATGATTTTAAACTGTGGTCATTTAATCTCAATCTCGCTAGAGGAGTTGAGATTACTCTGTGTTCCACCGAACACTTTAACGGCTCCGAAGGAGACCGCTGAGCAATCCGCATCTACATCCGTTTGCCTGTAGAAGTGAAGAAAGAAGATTTCTCTTCCCTCTTCAACCAAGTCGACCTCTTTATTCTCTCTCTCTGTCATACTATATAAAATAACACCCATATAAAAACGCCACTCACTGACCATGTTACGTGAAATGCTGAGACAGATGCAAGCAGGCTACTGAGTGCTAGAGGCAATTGTGTTGGCTTCATGTAGCCCTCCTCAACGCCCCCAAAGAGGTGTCACATACAGACCTTAGGTTCCCCGCAGCCCTGAGGAGAGGACCACAGAGAGAACCCAGGAGGGGAACAGGCCGGGGAGGGTTCAGTCTCCGGGCGCCTTTCAGTAACCTGATAATCAAGTCGTGCTTACCTAGGGACTTGCCATCTACTGCATCGTGGTGGGCTGCAATAGCAGCTACATACACCTTCAAGGTGGAGGGGGACAGCCTCCCCTCCAGCCTCTCCTGCAGGAATGAAAGCACTGACCGAACTGCGCACCTCTGCGGGTCTTTGGCTCGAGAAGAACACCAATTTGCGCACAAGCGCCACTTTAGGGCGTAAAGTTGCCTGGTGGAGGGAGCCCTGGCTTGGTTGATCGTGTCTATGTTTGCAGGTGGTAGATCCACTAGAGGGGGCCAGACGTGGAGGTTCCAGAGGTCTGGTTGTGGGGTGCCCCATCCCTGAGAAAGAAGGTCCTTCCTCAGGGGAATTTTCCAGGGAGGTGCTGTCGCGAGGAGCGTAAGATCCGAGAACCAGGCACGGGTGGGCCAGTAAGAGGCCACCAGGATGACCTGTTCCTAGTCCTCCCTGATCTTGCACAGCACTGGTGCAAGAAGGCTCACTGGGGGAAATGCGTACTTGTGCAGCCCCCGGGGCCAGCTGTGTGCCAGCACATCTGTCCCGAGAGGAGCTCCTGTCAGGGAGTACCAGAGCGGGCAGTGGGAGTTGTCATTGGGAAGCAAAGAGATCTATCTGTGCCTTGCTGAATTGGTACCAAATCAGCTGGACCACCTGGGGGTGGAGCCTCCACTCTCTGCTTGGCGAAACCTGCCGTCATGTTGCGGTTGCCAGGGATGTGAATGGCACGCAGCAACCTGTGTCACGGCTGAATCCAAAGGAGGAGATGGCAGGCGAGTTGCCCCAGATTAGTGGGAGAAACCTCCATAGGGCAAGAGATACAGCCAACAACTCTAGGCAGTTGATGTGCCAACGCTGCTGGGGTCCTGTCCAGAGGCCAGCAGCAGCGTGCCCGTTGCACACGTTGTGCAACAGGCACGTTGCAACCCTGTCAAGAGGCGTCTGTGGTTACCACGACACATCTGGACACCTGCTGCAAGGGGACTCTGGTCCGCCGAAACAGAGGTCTGTCCAAGGGTTGAATGTCTGACGGCAAAAAGGGGTGATTGTCACACGGTATGTGCCGTGGCGCCATGCCCATCTCGGTACTCGAGTCTGTAGCCAGTGCTGAAGCCGTCTCATATGCATCAACCCGAACAGTGCGGCCGCGGCTGAGGATGCCATATGCCCCAGGAGCCTCTGGAAATGTTTTAGAGGAACTGCTGTGCCGGGCTCGATGAGATTGAGGCACCTGAGCACTGACTGAGCGCGCTCGTTGGTGAAACGCGCTGTCATTGAGACATGCCGAGAAAAGAACTGGGACGTGCAGAGTTTTGGGGCCGGGGATGCCGTGAGAATGTCACGGACCAGCTGGATGACCCAGGGAGTGAGGAAATCGCTCTTTATTGAGAATGTGGGTGCCGCAGCTCTCCACCGGGGGACGGAGTGGTATTGGTACCAGCTCCGGAGTGAACGTCTGACTGCCTGGGTCGCCCGTCTCAGGAGCGCTTCGGAGCTTTCCTGGTCCTGGAGACAGAGGGCGTACACTGCCTGCGAGGTGCTCGACACTGGGGCTGAGAGCTGGGCTCCGGTTGAAGCGGAGCTACCTATTGTTTAGCCGCAGGGGGACGCCCTCGGAGAGCAGGCAGGGCGCGCTGATTTGTTCCATCTGCTTCTTCACCGCCGAAAAATGCTGGGCAAAGTCATCGACGGTGTCACCGAAGAGGCCAAGCTGGGAGATGGGGGCGTTGAGAAAGCGTTCCTTGCAAGCAGGCCGGGGGGCGGGTGGTTCGTGGGGATGTACCCGGTGAAACCGAGCCCGTCGTCATCCCCAAATCGCCTTCATCGCCAGCCGGGTCGTCCTCAATCCCGTGGGAAGAAGGAACAACGTGGGGGGTGGCTGAAGTGGCTGGTGAACTCAGCTTGCTGTTGCACAACCGTTCGGCTCAGAAGAAAAATTCTGACTGGCACTCGCTGCCCCGCTTCCCTTTATACCCGTATGTCTGGGGCCGAGGCATGCGTATTCTGTCTGCCAACTTGAAATTGGCCTTTTCTCAGGTTCAGAGGTACGTTTGGCATCCCAGGAAGACCCCTTGTGTCACTTCAATCGACACAACTTCGAGTGAGTGACAGAAGGGGAACTGAGCGTCATCTTCCTCCAGATAGATTCATGACAGTCAGGAGTATCAATGAATGAAACACTATTAGAATTGACTGTTCTGTGCCAATAAGTTTTTGACTTGAGGATTTTCACGTAAGTAGAGGAAAACAGGGATCATTTTGGAATAAATTTATCTTTGCTGGTCCCATATTATATTGAGTGTCTTTAACTATATACTAACACAATACAATGTATTTATTGTGCAACTATGAATGAATACATGTTCCTAATGAAGAAGAGATAAAAAAAAGTCACCGTTTGTATTACTTTGATTGGATCATTATTATTGCAGTGATTAATATGTTTCAGCTGGTAACAATTATTTTAACCCTAACTGATGCAGTGTGTAGCTTCTCATTTCTTAAGCAACCATGTGGGAAGGCGTATCACGTGTTTGTGGAAAAGATGTTATAGGGGGCAAATTATTGGCCTGTATCAAGTAAAGAAAAAAACTACGAAGATTTCTGAAATCACTGGAATTGCATTATTAAAACCTGGAAGGATATTGGTGAACAATCAGTTTCGGAGAGGAAATGTGGTTGGAAAAAAATCTTGAGTGATCGTGATCAGAGATCACTAACATGCTTGGTGAAGTCACATCATAAAAAATCAACAGTTTTACTCAAGGGCTATGTTTAATAGTAAAAGCAAGAGCACTTCCACACACACAATGTGACGTGTGGAACTTACTGAATTGCAACTAAACAGCTATGTGGCCACAAGAACGCCACTTGTTAGTGTGGTTAAAAAGTAAAAAAATTACTTCAGTTTGCTAGGGAGCATGAAAGTTGGACTGTGGAGCAATGAAAAAGGTCATGTGGTCTGATGAGTCCAGATTTACCCTATTCCAAAGTAATGGGCACGTTAGGGTAAGAAGGGACGCACATGGAGCGATGCACCCGTGATGCATAGTGCCCACTGTAAAAACCTCTGGAGGCAGTGTTTTGATCTGAGGTTGCTTCAGTTGGTCAGGTCTAGGCTCAGTAACGTTATGCAGCAATAACATAAATTCAGCTGACTACCTGAATGTACTGAATTATTAGAGTATCAGACTTTTTTTTGGCCAGGCAGTGTATCTGTTTATAGCCACCATACCTATTTTCCATTATTTAAGGAAGGAAGAAGAATTTTCCATAAACTTAACTGATATGGATACACAAGAGCATGGTGCTCTTATTCTTAGACGTTATATTAAATAGGGGTTACATTTATACAGCTTCTCCACTACTTTTACTTTCTATACTCTCTTAATGTTACTCTGCACTTTTCCTCATACTCTATGCAGTTCATTGTATCAGTATTTTAAATAGTAAATTAAAAAGAAATACACATCATTGACTTTACATTTATACAATTTATGCATTTGGCAGATGCCTTTATCCAAAGTGACTTACACAGCCCTTATTACAATGGCAATCCCCCTGAGCAACCTGGAGTTAAGTGCCTTGCTCAAGGACACAATGGTGGTGGCTGAGGGGAATCGAACCGACAACCTTCTGCCAAACAGTTTTGTGCTTTAGCCCACTACGCCACCACCACTCCCCTTGTTCATGTCACTTTTGTAGCAATATTTCCACAGTTTTGGTTGCAGTTTAATTTTTGTATTTGAATGGCCTTCCTGTAGCTGATGTGTGTAAATCGGTCACAGAAAATGATGCTGTCATGTTCATGAAACAGTCTCTTACTTTTCAAGAGAATCTGATGGTGAGGAGCATATGAGTCTGACAGTTGTGAAATGGAAAGTCATGACCTATGCCATCAAACTGGCCAGAAGTCCCCCAGCCCACAATAGAAGTAGGCCTAATATTAGAATGTCAGTGTTTACTTCCTCTTTTATTTTATTTCGATCATTGGAAAATGAGCGTAAATTAGCAACATGTCAATGTTGCATGGTAAAATGTAATTGCATTTTATCTACAGTTGAATAAATACAAAATTATAATATAAATATAATATTTATATATATATAAAATATAAGTATTGATGTGCTGAATTGTCCTCTTGGCATACTGAAAATAAAATTCCATGCAACATTATAGAACCACATTTGCTTTATTTAAGTACATTTAACATTTAGGGGAATCCCGGGATAGTTGTCAAACTGGGAAGTTGTCATAGCTATAGCTCAGTAACTACAGTAAAAGTTTTGAGACAAAAGTCCAATTAGACAAATTAATGTTTTATCTAGCAGTTAATTTTGTATATTGGTTTCAAACACATAATTACAAAATGTGGAAACAACATACCCACACTTGCATACAATCAGATTTTTCAATAAAAATTACAAGATATTTCTGAAAAGCCTATAATAGACTGTTCAATGGCTTGTACCCATTGTGACAACTTACCCCATGTAGTGTGACAACATTCCTTACTATCCTACTCTACAACAGATACGATTATCCAAAAAAAAGTATATGGAAAGCCAGATATGGTCAATGTCACAATGAAGTAATCATTCACTAAAATAAATGTGCTTGCAAAGAACAGAATGTATCCCCCACATTTCAGTTCCGCTTTATTGACTACTTAAGGCAAACTTGAAAGATCCTTAATTCGCAGATCTGAGAAGAGAGGGGTAAAGATCAGCTGTGAAAATGCAAATACAAAATGTACTCATGAGGAGTTTGGTTGTTGTGTCAAAAAGCTACACTTTGATGCTGCGCTGAGTTAGCGCTTTGGGAACAACTTTAGCTGTGACCAGTTGTGAATATGTGTGCAACACATCAATGAACCGTACCTATCGCTCGCTCTCTCCCCAGATCCAGCTGATTCTTCTCGTAAGCCTGAAGCGCGCTTCGGCGCCTCTTCGGCTCATGAGGGGATGCTGAACCTCTTGACATTCCACGCACAATAATAAAGCGGCTGAGGAATTACTCAAGGTGGTTACTCGGGTCTGTGGCCAGGCTACAGTTAGACTGGCCACATGAACAAGAGACCCCCCAAACGCTCCAAACTAGAAGAAAAAAAAAAGCAAGGGAACGCTATATCAGTCCCTTCCTTTCTTTGATGACCTACATGACGAGCTCTCTCGTTCATGGAGGGAACCTTATACTTCCTGTGTCTTCATGTCGAGGCACGGGGTATTCAGTGATGCCACCAGTAGAAGAGACACTTGCGGGTTTTCTCTCACCTGGCTCGGCATCATCACTAAAGAGACCCACTCTCCCCACAAAGCCATGCAGGACCACCTCTACTCTTGTGGGGAAGGCTTATCAGGCAGCAGGTCAGGCTGGTGCTGCCCTGCACACTATGGAAGTGTTACAGGCATACCAGGCTGATCTGTTGAAGGACCTGAGTGCGGGCACCACAGTCGACGAAGAGGCTTTCTCTGAGCTTCGTCGAGCCACGGATCTGTCACTCCGTGCGACCAAGCAGATGGCTCACGCCATTGGCCGGTCTATGTCTGCTTTAGTCAGCACAGAGAGACACTTGGCTCAACCTGTCGGGCATCAGAGACAAGGACAAAATTTTCCTTCTTGATGCCCCAGTTTCGCCTTCTGGCTTATTTGGTGATGCAAAGCGTCAAGAGGAAGCCTTCGGGCAATTCCTTCCTCTAAAAAAAAAAGTGTGGCGAGTCGTGCTCCCCCTCGTAGAGACTGGGGGCCGGCTCGTTGCCCTCAGCAGCCCCCAAAACAACACATCAGGGCAGTCATTTCTAAGAAGAAAAAACCCTGACGGTTTTGCGCCCAGCCTTGTGGGGGTAGCCCCCCTCGGGTAGGGGCGCGTGAAGCATTCACCTGTACCTTCCCAATACCCCCACGAAACCTCTCCATTCCTGCCGCATCTGGTGTTTCGGTAGTTAGAGGTTTCCAGGTAAATGCTGGGTGTTCCATTGCTTCCTGCCTTAGTCCAGGACACAGAATAATCGACATCCCCTCAACAGGAAGTGTCAACATTGATACCCATCTCAGAGAACCTGGCAGTGGTCTCTACTACCATGAAACCGGAACAAGCATGTCTACTGTGGAAAGAACTCTTGGTCTCTTGGTCAAAGGGGCCATAGAACATGTTCCCCTTCCAGAGAAATGGTCAGGTTACTACAGCAGATACTTCCTGGTTCCCAAGAAGGGTGGGGGGTTGCGTCCGATTTTACACCTTCGAGGCTTGAATCGCTCAATCAGGGTTCAAGTTCAAGATGCTAACTGTCAAGACGGTCATGTCTCAAATCCAACATCACGATTGGTTGGTCACAAACGATCTCATGGACGCATATTTTCATATAGAAATTCTGCCACAACATAGGAAGTTCCTGAGGATCGCTTTCGTGGGCGAAGCTTTCCAATATAGGGTTCTTCCATTCTACCATCTTTGGGTCCCACTCTAAGTGCATCTTGTCATCGCAAATTGCTAACAACAGAATGGCACAGCAGATTCTCCTTTAGGCCCAGGGCAAGCTCCTGTCAATCAGAGGAGTTTATATCCCTGGATGCCTGGATGTGGGAGCAGATGTACTGTCCAGACAGAAAATACCGATGTGGGAGTGGAAAGTCCACCCTGAGATAGTGGAACAAATCTGGGTAAGATTTTACAGAGCGGAAGTGGAGTTCTTCGCCTCCCAACAGACAGCGTCTGTCCCCTCTACTTCTCTCTGAGTCACCCAGCCCCCCTGGGTCTGGACGCGATGGCACATACATGGCCCAGAATGCGCCTGTATGCGTTTCTTCCGGTTTCTCTGCTCCCGGGAGCCTTGGCCAGAGTTCGCCAGCATGGGTCTTGCATCTTACTGATATATATCTTACAAAGACATAATATATGATTGAAAAAAGATTAAAAAAAGAAAATGGAACAAATGATTCTAAAATTATATGATCAACCACTAGAAAGAGTGACAGAATTCAAGTATCTTGGATTAATATTTGATGAGAAATGAACATGGAAGAGACATATTAAGAAAATTGAAAACAAATGCAAAGGTATAATAAATTGCATGTCTTCAATAGCCAAGTATGAATGATGAGCCAGCAAGAGTTCACTGTTACATGTATATCAAGCCTTAAAATGTTCTAGTATAGACTATGGGTGTGCACTGTATGGGGCTGGATCTAAATCAGAATTGAAGAAATTGGATAATTTACAGTCTAGAGCATTTAGAATCTGTTGCGGAGCAATAAGATCAACCCCTTTAGATGTCATCAGTGTTGAAATAGGGGAGATGCCATTAGACTTAAGAAGGGAAAAGCTAGCTATGATGTATTGGGTTAACTTTACAAGGAATTGGTAACAATAGCAACAGTTTTAAAAGATTGCTGGGAATACAAAAATAATGAATGAAATAGCTTTGGATGGAAGTATGAACAGTGGGTCAAGGATTGTGGTCTGGAGAATGAAGTCATCTGCCTTATATGCCATTACATGGTGTGCAAGTATGGAACTTTCCTGAACCTATTGTTGAAATGAGATTATTTTTTGGAAAAAGCAGAAGAAGGGTATAGTAGCAGTAATTAAATCAATGTTTTTATGAGAGAGAAATTTTACTCTTTTATGCAGATGTTTACAAATGGATCTAAAGATCCATTTAATCAAAATGTGGGTATAGGAGTATATATTCTAAGTTTTAAAACAAAAATATGTCTAAGAATAACTGATAAATTGTCTGTATATTCCACAGAGTTAATTGCTATAATAGTAGAGCTACAATGGATTGAACAGACTAAGCCAATTAGGAGTGTAATTTGTTCGGATTCATCGTCAGCTCTTAAAAGTATAATGTCTACAAGAACTGACAGAGAAGATCTACTGATGGAAATCTATAAATTATTGTACAGATTGAAAGCAGAGGGTATAACAGAGTACTTTTGTTGGATACTGGCACACATTGGGATAGCAGGGATTGAAATAGCTGATAAGTTAGCAAAAAAAAGCATAAAAGAAAAACTTCAGTGATCAAAATCAGTGATTAAAAAGAAACTAGTAAATGTATGGCAACAAACGTGGAAAAATAGCAGCACAGGGATGTGGTATTATAATAATGCAAAATTAGTAGAAAAAGAACAATTTTATGGAAGGTATAGAAAGGAAGAAGTTATGATCTCTAGATTAAGACTGGGACACACAGGATTAACTTCAACACTTGCAATAATTGGGATGCATGAAAATGGTATGTGTGATGAATGTGATGTTTTAGAAACAGTAGAGCATGCACTATTTAAATGTAACAAATATGATGATCAACGTAGTCGTTTTTTAATAATAGAAAGGATAGACCAGTAAATGTCAGATTCTTGAGAGATTCTCAGACATATAGGGCTGTTTTAACCTTTTTAAAGAATACAGGACTAGAGCTTAGGATATAATGTACAGGGATCACAGTGCTTCTACTCTTCCTGGAGGTTCAGGAGCCCAGTGTGGAAGCTGGAGGATCTGAACACACAGCACCAGCTGAAGTCCTCCATCCTCTGGGGTGGGTGGGACTTTAGTAATTTAATATTTTTTTTTTAAGTAAATAAATACAGATTCATCACCCATGTAAGATATACAGTAGGTGGCGGTAATACTTATAAGGAGTGAGTGGCCATTAACAAGATGAAGAAGTTCACCATCAAGTCTCACAAAGGATTCTGGATTGACCACGCTGCTCTCAAGCAGTGTTTACTTACCTTGTAGTGTGTGTAAGAGCAGCAGACAATTTGTTGAATTTCACAGCATACAGGCTCCTTCAGAAACAATGCCTATCCATAGCATTTCATCAAATAATTTGTTTGTTTTGTCTGACTATTCCTCTGTCTGCTTTCACATCAGGAGGTGAGTTTTCTTCTCCTAATGCTTGACATACAGCACACAAATGTAAATTTGCATGAAAAGGCTGCTTGTATGGAAATAAAGTTAAGTTTTACATTGATTTTGGTTTGCTTACCTGAGGCTAATAAAGAATAGAAATTTAACAAACTAGTGACCAAATGCTTCTAAATAAGAAAAATATATCAATTGTATTTAGGCATTTTTTGAAGACGGAAAGGGAGTCTGCTTCACGAATGGAGTTGAGAAGGTCGTTGCACCACCGAGGTACATATGTAGAAGCTGAAAGTCTGTGATAGTGATTTGGGGCCTCTTTGATGTATATTTATTTCTGCTGAGACCATTATTTAATTTAATTTAAAGTTGTGTGGGGTTAAGAGAAGTGTTTATAAACACCAACAGTAAACAATCATACATAAAAATTTAAAATAAAAAACATTAGACCACCTTTACAGGGTGTTGGTGGGTAGTTTCTGAAGCACTCTGTCACAGATTTAAGCCAGAGGACACAGCAATAGAGATTTTACTCTCACTCAAGTAAATTTCTAATGACATTTTTTTACTTTTTCTTCTTTAAAATGTGTGGCATTACTGTCGTTACATTACTGGGTTTAATTTGAATTAATGTGTAAATTATTGAGAAATTATTGAATGGGACTTCAGAGCAGAAGTTCACAGCTGCGTGTGATGAGATGCTCTCACAGACAGTCACTCAAGTCATCAGTGTAGCAGCATCAAGCTCTTCAAAGTGAAACACTTTCTACGCTCTGCAAGGTGCGCGGGGAACGCACGTGTGAGATGTGTGGCCGTGAGGCAATTGTGGCAACAAGAGTGGCTGAGTCCGCAATTGTTCACTCATTCACTATTTACAATGTAGTGAATGGCAGTTAGTGCACTATATCTCAGCAGTAAGTGAATTAAATGAGTAAATTCGGACAAGAGTTTCAGAGCTCTGGGGCTGGTGCAGAAACGTCACAAATGACATTTTTAAATACTTGGGCCTTACTTGTTATTCTTATTAAATAATATATGAATACAATAAATCTTCATTCTGTTTGTAATTTGTAATATATACTGTGTGTTAATTTAAAGAGTAATCACATTTGATCAAATAAAGAGTACCTTTTAAAATGTATCTGTATGTTTTGTCTCTCTATATTTTATTAAATTTTTTATCAAGTAATGATTTGTCAAAAAGTAATTTACTACATTTAGAATGAAATAAAACATTGCAGGAGTGATGGAAGCAGTAAACTCCTAGGTTGTATGTCTTTTTTTGTGGGAACTTAACCATCATCGAGTTTACTTGAAATGTACACTTGAAATTAGAGTGCATTGTGGGTACGAATGAGTGAACAAAAGTCAGGAATGAGTGACTCACTCAGAATTCAGACACTCCAACAAAATAGCAAAAACTTGAAATGCTGGTGCACTATATAGTGGATAGCGGGGGCAGTTTTAGACACAGCGAGTGTTCCACGATCAGGGTTGGTGCCCTACGTAGGTTGTGTTCTCTACATTTAGAGAGTGGCAGTACATGCTGTACAGAACTAATGATCTAAATACTTACGACACTGAAAACTGTAACTACACTGAAATAAGAATCCAAACATGACTTTAAAAGATATGAAATAGCAAAAGAAGGCATTAATAAAGCATGATCTTGCTTTGGTTTATATTTCAGCATTATATATAATGTCCTTATTATCACAGTAATAATTACTAGAAATGTTTCCAAACCTCTCTTCTTATTGACAAATTCATCCAGATCTGACAAGAGCCCTTAAAGTGTTAGTTCACCTAAAAATTACAATTCTCATTATTTAGTCACCCTCATGCAACCCCAGATGTGTATGACTTTCTTTCTTCTGCTGAACTTAAATTAAGATTTTTAGAAATCTCAGCTCTGTAGGTCCATACAATGCAAGTGAATGGGTGGCAACATGACATGATATAAAAGTTCATAATTAAACATGCACTATTTTTGAGCGGGAATTTGTAATAATCTGTGATATATTCTCAGTTGACTTTTGTTTGTGTACTTTTATTTTGAAATTTCTTGTTAAAGTTCCTGTTATTAGTCATGTTCATATGTCCTGTTTTCCCTCCATGTTTATGTGTCTGGTTTTCATTGGTTCATTGTTTGATTACTTTGATTCAGTTCTAGTTTGTCAGTGGTTTTATTTAATTGTCTTGTTATCTTGTTTTAGAGTTCTGTTTGTTCATTGCCTTTGTTACCCATGTCTTGTGTATTTAAACCCTCATGTTTGCCTTGTCGTTTGTCAGGTACTGTATGTGTAACCTTGTTGTTTTGCCTTAGTTTAGTCTAGTCAGTGTACTTGTAACCTCGTGGTTTTGTTTTGCTCTAGCATACTCTTAGTAGTAGTCATGTCAAGTCAAGTCTAGTTTTGTCATGTTTAGTTAGGTCCTTGGTTTCTTGTTTTTGTTTTATTTCTATTTTATAGTTAGGGATTCTGGTTTCACGTTTGTAGAATAAACACTTGGGTTAATCTCAACTTTATCATCTTCGTCTCTGCCTGTTTTGTCAACATCGATACAGAATCCTCCACAAAGGATTATAAATCAACTCTGAAAAGGTACAGACCAGTCGACCATGTCGATATTGCACAAAGGAAACAAGCTGTGGTCTGATTTCACACTATGCTGCTGTGCTGTCTGTAGATCTGCTAATTCTTTTCTCTTTTTATTTATTTTTTAAACATGAATGTCCTGGTTTACGTATAATGTTTAATGTATTTTATTTAAGACTTTTATTTAAATCTTTAATCCTATCAAGTAATTTGTTATTTATTTGTTTAAATTTAACTGAGAGTAATGTTTTATTTTCTAACATGTCAATATTATATTTTCTCTTTTTTGGTATTTTGGAAGACATAGCAGTTTTCAGTACTTAAAGTGCAAAAGAGAAACAAAACAAAAGAAAAAGAAACTTTATAAAAATAATAAACATTTTACATTAACAAAAAATATTTTCGTCTATCTCATTACAATCAAAATATTCTGGGGTCAGATTTTTCACAGATTAATGTACATTTGCATTTATTCATTTAGCAGATGCTTGTATCCAAAGTGACTTGAGAAAATGAGGAAAGATGCAACATACCTATAAGCAATTCACCTTAAGGAGACAGTAGCACGAAAAGTGTCTTTAGACATTTTTTGAAGACAGAGGGAGTCTCCTTCAGAGATTATGAAGGTCATTCCACCACCGAGGTACATATGTAGAAGCTGAAAGTCTGTGATAGTGATTTGGGGCCTCTTTGATGTATATTTATTTCTGCTGTGACCATGATTTCATTTGATTTAAAGCTGCCTGGGGTTAACAGAAGTAGTTATAAACACCAACAATAACAAATAATTTTGTGCCAATGAGTTTTAGACTTTTTAAGGATTTTCACATAAGTCCCACTTTATATTCTGTGTTTTTTTAAATGTACAAACACAATACAATGTAATTATTGTGCAACTACACTTTGTTCTACAAAATTCTTAGAAGATTCACATTTGCTGCTATGAGGTTGAGGTACTGCTAAGTTTAGGAGTAGGGTTAGGTGTTAGGGTCAGGGTTGGTTTAGGGTGAGCAGTAAGTTTAACAGTGTAACTACATATGTAATTAACTGCAGGTACTATTAATGTCAGTACAATGCAACAACACGTATGTACATAGTAAGTATTGTACATTGTATTAAATGATTAACTATATAGTAGTTAAAGACACAAAGTGTATTGTGGGTTCGATTTTTAATGTATAATATGTTTAAAGCCTAAAGCTTTGAAAATTGCCAAACACCTTTGACACTAAAGCAGTCATTGCCCATTTCAATTAAATGTATAACTTAACAAATCAGATGCAATTAAACTAGAAGTGCACAAAAACACATGATACATTCATAATACCAATGGTAAATGGTCTGCACATATATAGCACCTTTTTAACCTTAAAGGTATTTAAAGCACTTTACACTGTGACTCATTCACCCATTCACACACGCCAATGGCAGCAGAGCTTCCAAGCATGGCGCTAGCCTGCCATTGAGAGCAACTTGGGGTTCAGTGTCTTGCCCAAGGACTCGGGAATCAAACCGCCAACCCTGCGATTAGTGGCAGACTCGTTCTACCACCTGAGCCACAGCCACCCCCGAGACTATATTGTTTTATTGTAACAGGGAAAATATCAGAATAAATAGTTTTATATATGCCTACTAATTTTACTAAATACAAAACGCCCTAAAATACTAGACACAATACACAGACTTAATTTGTGACCATCAGTCAGTAATGGCAAATGTAAGCTGGGCTGCTCTCTGTACATTCTTCATGTTCCAGTTTTGGCAAACTAAATTCCTTCAATGCAGGCAGTGGTGGCTCAGTGGTTGAGGCTCAGGGTTACTGACCAGAAAGTCAGGGGTTCAAGCCCCAGCACCACCAAGATGCCACTGTTGGGCCCTTGAGCAAGGAACTTAACTCCAGGTTGCTCCAGGGGGATTGTCCCTGTAATAAGTGCACTGTAAGTCATTTTGGATAAAAGCGTCTGCCAAATGCATAAATGTAAATGCAATGCAGAACATGCACTGTACTGAACCAACATTTTAGAATTTTTGTCATGTTGCTACCACATCAGGCTTGGAAACAGCATGAATTCATGTTCCTAATGAAGAAGAGAAAACTGTGTAAATGTTTGCATGTTTTGGTCTCTCAATAAAAGAGCTGTTTATGACCTGAAATATAACCTGCCTTGTCTAAAAAAAAAAAAAAAAAAAGATGCCATTTTAAATATGCTGATACTTAAGAGCCTTTGATTGGATCATTATTATTGCAGTGATTAATATGTTTCAGCTTGTAACAATTATTTTAATCCTAACTGATGCAGTGTGAAGCTTCTCATTTCTTAAACAACCATGTCAGAAGACGTATCCCGTGGTCGTGGAAAAGATGTTACTGTGTTTCAGAAGGGGCAAATTATTGGCCTTTATCAAGCAAAGAATACCACTAAGGAGATTTATGAAATCACTGGAATTGGGTTAAGAACTGTCAAATGCAGTATTAAAACCTGGAAGGATATTGGTGAACCGTCATCTTCGGAGAGGAAATGTGGTTGGAAAAAATCTTGAATCAGAGATCACTAAAATGCTTGGTGACGTCACATCATAAATAAATCGACAGTTTAACTCACAGCTATGTTTAATATTACACAATAAAACACAAACAATATTACGAGAACTTACAGGATTGGTACTAAACAGCTGTGTGGCCACAAGAAAGCCACTTGTTTGTGAGGCTAATCGGGGAAAAAACTATTTCAGTTTGCTAGTGAGCATTAAGATTGGACTGTGGAGCAATGGGTAAAGGTCATGTGGTCTGATGAGTCCAGATTTACCCTATTCCAAAGCAATGTGCACGTCAGGATAAGAAGGGAAACGCATGAAGCGATGTGCCCATGATGCATAGTGCCCACTGTACAAGCCTCTGGAGGCAGTGTTATGATCTGCGGTTGCTTCAGTTGGTCAGGTCTGGGATCAGCAATGTTATGCAGTAATAAAATTAAGTCAGCTGACTACCTGAATATACTGAATGAACAGATTTTCCCATCAATGTTTTTTTTCTTCCCTGATGGCACGGGCATATTCCAGGATGATGATGCCAAGATTCATCAGGCTCAAATTGTGAAAGAGTGGTTCAGGGAGAATGAGGAATCATTTTCACACATGAATTGGCCAAAACAGAGACCTGACCTTAACCCCATTGAAAGACTTTGGGATGTACCAAAAATTAATGCAACTCAGGACGGAAATCAATGTTGTGACGGTTCATAAGGTTGTAGTAACAAAGACATAACAAATGTATGTTGTAATCAAAGCTGAAGGCGGTCCAACTAAATATTAGAGTATGCAACTTTTTTTGGAGAAGCAGTTTATCTGTTTATAGCTACAATTCCTGAAGTGTCCATTATTCAATGGAGGAAGAAGAATTTTCCATAAACATAACTGATATGGATACACGAGAGCATGGTGCTCATTATTTTAGATTTTATATATATATTTAACATATATTATATACTTTAAAATATATTAAATATATATTACATTTATACAGCTTCTCCACTACTTTTACTTTCTATACTCTTCCTCATTCTCTATACAGTTCATTGTATCACTATTTTAAATAGTAAATAAAAAAGAAATACACATCATTTAATTTTTTGTTCCAATATTTCCACAGTTTTGGTTGCAGTTTCATTGTTGTAATTGAATGGCCTTCCTGTTGCTGATGTGTGTAAATCGGTCACAATAAATGATGCTGTCATGTTCATGAAACAGTCTCTTACTTTTCAAGAGAATCTGACGGTGTGGAGCATTTGTGTCTGACAGTTGTGAAATGGAAAGATACGACCCATGCCATCAAACCAGCCAATAAAAGCCCCCCACAATAGAAGTAGGCCTAATATTAGAACGTCAGTGTTTACTTCCTGTTTTGTTTCTTTCTATCATTGTACAATAGGTGTAAATTAGCAACTTGTCAATGTTACATGGTAAAATGTATTTGCATTTTATCTACAATTGAAAAAATTATAAAGTATTGATGTGCTGAATTCTCCTATTGGCATAATGAAAATAAAATTCCATGCAACATTATAGAACCACATTTGCTTTAATTAGAGTACATTTAATATTTAGGGGAATCCCGGGATAGTTGTATAAATGTCGAAAAGCCAGATATGGTCAATGACACAATGAAGTAATCATTCACTAAAATAAATGTGCTTGCAAAGGACAGGAAGTATCCCCCACATTTCAGTTCCGCTTTATTTACTACTTAAGGCAAACTTGAAAGAGCCTTAAATGTATTCTCAGGTCTGAGAAGAGAGAGGTAGAGATCAGCTGTGAAAATGGAAATACAAAATGTACTCATGAGGAGTTTGGTTGTCGTGGGGATATTTGCATCTGTGATCTGGACTATTACAGGTAAAAATCTTTGATTAGATCATGTATTATTCTAAGTGTTGGAAACATGCATCTTTGCACCAGTTTTTTATTCATTTATTTTTTACTTTACAGATGCTGAAAAGGTGAGCTCCTGCTGTACACATGTCAACAAGGAAGAAGTAACCGATCCCATTATTAGTTACAGTAAACAAGAAGCTGATCTTCCATGTGTGAAGGCAGTCATGTAAGAATCTCAGGCTCTTTTTACAGAAACCATAAACTTCACAATTAAAGATTATCCTCATCCAAAGTTTGCTTTCTGTATCTTCAAAAAAAATGTATTCTGTTTCACAGCTTTACGACTGAAAAGGGGGAATTCTGCAGTGATTGGACACAAAAATGGGTTTTGAAGAAAATTCGCCAGTTTCTGTAAGTTCGACTTAACAAATGTGTTTAAACATAACAAATGTGCATAATTTGTAGAACATTGTAACCCGCACACACAAACACAAGACGAGACAGTCACAATGTCGGAGAAAACTGCTTTATTCCAACAAAGCAGGCAACAGTACAAAAACAGGGCAAATCCAGTGAAGAATGGTCAGGGTGAGCGTTAAATCGAAGCCGGGGAATCAAGATAGGGTAAAGGGGCAAATCCAGGAGAGAGTGGTCAACGAGAGCATAGGGGGTCAAAGCCGGGGTAATCAGAATAAGAATAACAAGTGGGCAAAAGACAGGGGAACAAGGGGAGCTGGCAAGCTAAGAGGTGAACGAGAGGAGGTCAAAACTAGACGAGACTAGCGGGGGGCAAAGACACGGGAAACTAAATACAATAACCAACACCCGTGAAACGGATGTGCTGTGGTATTTATAGGGGAAGGTGCAGGTGTAAACAATGAAAGGTGACGAGACGAGTGCAGGAGTGCAGATGACGCGAGTGCAGGTGGTCATAATGTTCTGGGGGATTGGAAACGCGTGAGAAACTAGAGGAAGGGAGATAACCTACGAGCATGTGAGCGAGTAGGAGCAAAGTGGGCGTGAGGGCTCGAGCGAGCAAAAAGAGCATGAAAAGCTCGAGGGGGCGGAGCGAGGGAGTGAGGTCGAGGGAGTGAGTGTGTGTGCGACGAAGCGGGGATGGGGCAGAGGAGCGGGGTTCGTGACAAACATAAATTTCTTATAGTTTATACTTAATCTACTTAAAGTATTCAAACATCTCCATGTTTAAGATAATATTCTATTATTCACACCATTTGAATTTTATTGCAGAAGAGCTCAAAGAAAAAAGCTTGCTGAAGAACGAGTGATTGAACACCTGACCTCACCGACACCAACAACATCCATTACTGACACCACTCTTGTGGGAAGATCTACCCAAGAACTTGCACAAGGATCCACTCAAGAACTTAAACAAGGATCCACCCAAAACTTACACAAGGATCCACTCAAGAACTTACACAAGGATCCACTCAAGAACTTACACAAGGATCCACTCAAGGGTTTACTCAAAAAATGTACGGCTGATCGTGAATGTCTAAAAGCAATCAAGATGTTGTTGTTGTTTAATTATTTCAATTTAAAACATTTTACATTAGACAATAAATTGATATTTAAACTGAATATTTAAAATTGAATATTGTGAAAATATATTTGATTTAGGGCTATTTGTCTGTGACAAGTCAGTTAATTTGTTCCACTTATAAGAACTGAAATACAGTGAAATTGTAATATTATAATGTTTAGAAAAATAATATAATTATTAGTGTGTAATATTTCACATTTCATTCAATGTACTGTTAAGTACTTATAACACCTGTGGCAAGAAGGATGATGCAAGTCTGAGAGATTTTTAGATTGATTTGTATGAGGGGAAACAATTGCAATGTGAAATTCAAAAATGAATAAAATACAGATCAGAAACTATAGGTTTTGCTTGTGGTTGATTATGTTTCTGGTTGTGTGCCAGAGATTGTGTGCAACTTAATTAGGAAAGTTGACCCTGAAATATGGGTCTCTTTGTTAATGAATGAGGTATGCATTAGTACAGGAGTTTTCAACATGTGGGCGCCTGTCAGGAGGCGCAAGATATAGGCTCACACTCAAGTGAAGTGAAAAATAATTGGAACTGCTGTGAATTATATAGATCCATTTCAAGACATTGTATGTGGTAGCATCCCTTCAGTTACAGTATTTTTTAAACAGGAAAACCCAAGAAAAAAGCAGACCAAGCATCACCAACGCCAAGCGGGACTGCACGAATATCTGTCTGATTCTTTCTCCTGAATAAATCACATTTCCTACATAGCCACTGCAGTGTCCAGAAACTAATAATAACTCTGTGCTAGTTACCTTATTTTTTCCCCTGCCTTTTTTCTACTCTAAACTCTTGCATAGAGTGGAAAGCTTAAGCTTGTGACATGAGTGTTGTGAAGCGGCCTTCATATCAGCGATGCACCGCTCGTGTCCGGTGTCGACAGGGCGATACAGGGTCTGAACTAAATTAATCATGTAGGTGATATATTTTGGTCTCTGAAAGGAGACGTTTGCATTTCTAAAAAAATCTGAAAAAGTAAATAAACCTATTCACTATCCAGTGGGCATTACAATCTAACAAAACCAAAGCTCACGAAACTAGCCTGACATCTAATAAAAGATTATGTCATATGAGCTGTCCAGTTCTGATTATGGAACAATATCTTTGCATTTACTGGTGTACAGTAATGATATAGATAAAAACATTGACACAAACCTTATTTCACAGAATAAATCCTCCAATTTGTCCGCGGTGAGAACCGCTTTTTGGACGATCCAAAAAGCCAGTGTAAGGTAACTAATCAGCTGGTTCTCTTACGAGAGGTTCTCTCGTATTGCGTAAGCTAGCTTACACTACGGGAAAGATTAATCTTTTCTGAGATATTGAAGCCAAAAAATTATCCTTAATTTTGTATCCATTGTCAACGCAGTGCAGCAACTGCAGACCTTGAGCGGGCTATCTAGCGAGCTCATTGGTTGCTCTGCGGCAACTGCTGCAGCCTATAGGTGAACTTGCGTGAACTCGCGCCCAATGAGAGGCGCCCGCGCGCTCACTGTCCCAAAGCCCGCCAGAATGGGCGTGGCTAGGGTGCATATAAGCGCAGTTCGCAGGCTGGAACCCTGATTTTCATCTCTTCAGCGAAGCTCTTCGCATCTCTGAACTGGAAGCCGCGTCGCCGTTCGAGGGGCATCTAGCAAGCGTGGACAGCGCTCGAAGAAGCCGGCCGTCTTCACCACCTTCAGCCATCCTGCGAGCTACGCCATCCGGCGACGTATCCTTTTTTAGAGCAAGCTAAGTTCCTCAGCGAACTTCACAAAAGAGTATCGGCGTCTTTTTAAAGATGCCTCGCACTTCCTGCGGCTCATGCCGCGCTCCTCTCAGCGCCGGAGACCGCCACATCATCTGCGCTCTCTGCCTGGGACTGGGGCATGCAGAGCTGCGCCCTCGCTGACGGCGGATGCGACCTCTGCGAGCTTCGATGTCGACCCTGCGGGCTCGACTCAGCACAAACCGGAGCTGCCGCGCGCCTTCTGTTTCGCCAGCGCCGGAAGAAGCGCGAAGGCTGCGGAACCGGTTTTAGAAGCGACTGTCTCGCCGGAGCCCCTCCCTCGAGCATCGCGTTCACCCTCCCGCCCCGGGGCCGCGCAGTTGCCGCCAAGCGGCCGCACTGCTGCCACCTCGGAGAGCGAGGCGGAGGACAAAGGCTGCTGTTCCATCATGGTCGGGACAGCAGGAGTGGTCACAAGCCTCCTCAGCGGCCCAGGAATCCAGCAGGACCAGCGCCCGAGTCGAAGGGGAACTGATACGCCTCCTCACACAGGCCGTCGACCGCCTCGGGCTCGAGTGGTCACCGCCCCTGAGCAGGCTCCCAACAGACTCGGCGGCTGTTTTCTTCAAAGCCGTCACCGCCGCGGCGCCAGCGGCCGGACGCTCCTTCCTACTGGAACTCCACGCCGAGCTCTCTAAATCGTGGAACGCGCCTCTCTCGGCCAGGACTCGATCCCACGTCTCCACCGCTTCAGTGGACGGCGCCGCCGAGAAGGGCAACTCTTCCATCCCCCCGGTCGAGGATTCGGTAGCAGCACACCTCTGCCCGCCCTCCGCGAGATGGCGGTCTAAACCAGTGCTCCCGTCTAAGGCCTGCAGAACTACTTCCGCCTGTGTTGGCCGCGCCTATTCCGCCGCCGGCTCTGCATTCCATGGCCGTCTTGCAGATCCTCCAAGCGGACCTTCTTCGGGAGTGGGATGAGAGAGGCAGGCACCCAGAGGCTGTTACAGATCTAAGGAGCGCGACGGACCTCGCCCTTCGCGCCACCAAAGCTGCAGCCCAAGCTATAGGGAAGTGCATGGCCTCGCTGACAATAACCGAGAGACACCTGTGGCTAACGCTAGCCGACATGGGAGAAACTGAGCGATCCACGTTCCTCAACGCGCCGCTCTCTCCGTCCGGTCTCTTCGGTTCCGCGGTAAGTGGCATTGTTGACCGTTTTTCGGAAGTCCAGAAAGCCACCCAAGCCATGAATCTCTTCCTGCCTCGCCGCGCTAGCTCCTCTGCAGGCCGCCCACGTAACCAGCCTCCTGCACGAGCATCTTCACAGCGCCCAGCTCAACAAAGCCAGACTTCCCAGCGCCGACAGGGCGGCCGCCCCAGATCGCGCTCAGACAGCCGCCGTAGACCACCGCCCCCGCGGGCCTCGGCCTAAGATTGCGCTGAAACCTGAACAACCGAAGTCCTCCTAGCTTTGTTGAATAAGCGGCGGCTCAGTCCGCCGCGGCGGACCACCGTCAAAGCTTCAGCCCCTGTCAGTCCCCTTCTCTCAGGCTACTACAGTGGTGAATTCAGCAGCCAACAAGCGGTGTTACTACCCGCTTGCCTGCACTCAAGCGCCGTTTTCACGGCGACACAAAAGACCTTGTAAAGAGCAGACATGTCTTATGTGTAGAAAATGTGCCCACAATCCAGTGTTCACCCCTACACACAAGCATCACACTTCCTGTGTCCCTATCAGAGAGCAAACATGTCTTATGTGTAGAAAATGTGCCCACAACCCAGTGTTCACCCCTACACACAAGCATTACACTTTCTGTGTCCCTATCAGAGCACACTCACATAAAGCGGTCACAGCCAGCTCGAGTGTTAGAGTTAATAACCGCGCCCACGAATCCGTGCGTGCGCCGCTCTATCACACGACCAGCCTTATGTGTAGAAAATGTGCCCACAATCCAGTGTTCACCTCTACACACAAGCATTACACTTCCCGTGCCCGATCAGAGCCCACTCACATAAAGCGGACACAGCCCGCTCGAGTGTTAGAGTCAATAAGCAGCGCTCACGAATACGTCGCGGCGCCCATCTCTGCCCGCTCTGTCACACGGCCAGCAAAAACGTCTCTGTATGTAAGTCCCGTGCCCGTGACTATGCTCGCGCATCACTTAACAGATGTGACTCTTTCCCCATTCACCTCAATCGGGAAGTCACTCACAGAACAGCCTATCCCTGCTGTTTGCGTGCAGTCATGCATAAGCACAATAAGCGCGCTCACACATTCTGTTCAGCCCGCTGTGTACGGCAATCAGGGCGACTCGGCCATTCACCCTCTAGCGTTACGCTTCAAAGCGTGGGAAGCTATCCCAGGGATATGCAAATGGGTGTTAAGCACAATAAAACAGGGCTATTTGCTACAGTTCGATCGCCGCCCTCCCCGCTTCAGGGCGCGGCTCGAAACTACTGTGAACACGGAAGCAGCCTGCATGCTTCGTTCAGAAATAGCAAGCCTTCTGTGCAAAAGGGCCATAGAGAGAGTGCCGCCTTCACTGAGCGAGTCAGGGTTTTACAGCCGTTATTTTCTTGTCCCCAAGAAAGACGGCGGCCTCAGACCAATATTAGATCTCAGGGTTTTGAACAAGGTGCTTGCAAAAAGACCGTTCAAAATGCTTACAATCAGGAAACTCCTCGCGCATGTGCGCCAGGGGGACTGGTTTATTTCTCTCGATCTGAAAGATGCCTATTTTCAGATTCAGATAAATCCCCGTCACAGACCATTCTTGAGAGTCGCCTTCGACGGTCAGGTTTATCAATACACCGTCCTTCCGTTCGGCCGGTCCTTCTTTCACGAAGTGCATGGACGCGGCGCTCGCACCCCTGCGGAGTCAGGGTTTGCGAATTCTGAACTATTTGGACGATTGGCTGATTTTGGCACTCTCACAGGACAGTTCTCCTCAGTCATCTGAACAGTTTGGGCCTTGCAGTCAATTGGACCAAGAGCTCACTACAGCCCAGTCAGGCAATTTCCTTCCTTGGAATAGAACTAGACTCAGTGGCAATGACGGCTCGCTTATCTACACAGCGCGCGCGCCGTGTTCAGCGACTAGCCGCGTCCTTTCAGATGAACAGCCTCACGCCTCTGAAAAAATTTCAGAGAGTGCTAGGTTACATGGCCTCAGCCGCAGCAGTACTTCAGCTGGGTTTACTGCGCATGCGCCCGCTTCAGCATTGGCTAAACACCCGCGCGTCTCGCCGGGCTTGGGCCACAGGCCGCCAGCCGATCAGAGTGACTCAGACCTGTATATCAGCTCTGCAGCCTTGGACGGTGGCCGAATGGTATCAGCGGGGAGTGACGATGGGAGCTGTATCTCGCCGAAAAGTCATTTCGACAGACGCGTCCAACACGGGTTGGGGCGCGGTCTGCGAGGGTTCGCCGGTTTTTGGCCTATGGTCAGTTCATTAAAAACTCCACATAAATTGTCTGGAAATGATAGCGGTCGAGTACGCGCTCGTGCGCTTCCTCCCGGTCATTCAGGGTCACCACGTCCTGGTCCGTTCGGACAACAGATCTGTGGTATCCTATCTAAACCGTCAGGGCGGTGTCAGATCCAGGAACCTCTTCCATCTGACAAAACGCATACTAAGTTGGTCCCAGGGCCACCTGCGCTCGCTGAGGCGGCGCACGTGCCAGGCCACCTGAGCGACGGCCCAGACAGACTGTCCAGAGACAATGTTCCCCAGGGGAATGGTCCCTGCACACTCAAACAGTCCAGAAATTATGGCAAATATTCGGCAGAGCAGAGATAGACCTCTTGGCGTCAGAAGAGAACTCTCACTGCCCAGTATTTTTCTCAGCGAGGGCAGCTGGCCCAGGACTGGCCCAACCGCCCGCTTTACGCCTTCCCGCCCGTCTCGCTATTGCCACAGGTAATGCAGAGGATCAGGAAGCAGCGTCACTCGGTGCTCCTCATAGCCCGCGCTGGGAGAATCAGACATGGTTCCCGGAGCTTACGCAGCTGTCACTGACAGCCCGTGGCCCATCCCAGTGAGAGCAGATCTCCTCTCTCAAGCTCGCTGACACGATCTGGCATCCCCACCCAGAGCGCTGGAGCTGCACGCGTGGGTGATCAGCGACTACCGTCGCTTTGCCAGAAGGAGTAATGAACACAATCATACGCGCTAGAGCCCCTTCCACGAGAAGACTCTATGCGTCCAAATGGTCGGTGTTTTCAAAATGGTGCACCGACAGAGACCTGGACCCACGGACATGTGGGGTGTCGTCACTGCTCGTGTTTTTACAGGAGCTGTTGGATAAGGGCAGATCCCCATCCACGCTCAAAGTGTATGCGTGGCGGCCGTCGCGGCGTTCGCCGAACCCCTGCACGGCCAGTCACGGGGAAAAACGAGCTGGTCATCCGCTTCCTCAGGGGAGCTAGAAGGATGAACCCCCGCGCCCCCATCGGTTCCTATCTGGGATCTTTCTGTAGTTCTCGAAGCTATGAAAGCCCCCCTTTCGAACCGCTTGAATCCGTGGATTTGAAATACCTTTCACTCAAAACCGTTTTTCTGACTGCTCTGTCATCAGTTAAGCGTGTGGGAGACCTTCACGCGCTGTCTGTCAGCCTGCGTGTATGGAGTTTGGACCAAGTGACTCCAAGGTCATTTTAAAGCCTAGACACGGCTATGTCCCCAAGGTGATCGGTACTCCTTTCAGAGCACAGATTATTTCCCTATCGGCGCTGCCAGCATCCGATAGCGAGCGTGACACAAATCTCCTTTGCCCAGTCAGAGCACTGAGATTGTATACTGCGCGCTCCGCCTCTTTCAGGCGCGCTGAGCAGCTTTTCGTTTCGTTCGAGGGCGCACCAAGGGTCTCGCCACCTCGAAACAGACACTGTCTAGATGGATAGTGGACGCTATTGCTGCCGCGTACGCGTCAAAAGACCTGCCATGCCCGTTAGGCATTAGGGCTCACTCCACCAGAGGCATGGCCTCCTCGTGGGCATGGTCCAGCGGGATTTCCATTCAGGACATATGTGTGGCAGCGGGCTGGGCTTCCCCCTCCACCTTTGTCAGATTTTACAATCTGGAAGTGCCCGCTCTGCAGGCAAAACTACTAGCGGTTTAATACGCTACAGCTCCCCTGGTGAGCTGCACTAATGGGACACATTCCACACAGACCGGCACCGCCGCTCTGTCGTTCCCTTCCCACTATGTGCTCATGTATCACACACACACTGGCCCGCACTCTTGCCGGCCAAATATTATTTCCCCACTCACAAGGGCTCCCCCGGGTCCACCCCCCTGGGGCTCATGCAGTGGATGCTTGGCGCGCACGGCGTTGACAATGGGTTCCCGTAGCGTAAGCTAGCTTACGCAATAAGAGAGAACCTCTCGTAAGAGAACGTCTCGGTTACCTACGTAACCTCGGTTCTCTCTAGATGAGGGAACAAGTATTGCGTAGCCGGCCGTGCTCGCGCCACGAGCGATTTTCGCTTCATTCAATGAAAACCAGGGTTCCAGCCTGCGAACTGCGCTTATATGCACCCTAGCCACGCCCATTCTGGTGGGCTTTGGGACAGTGAGCGCGCGGGCGCCTCTCATTGGGCGCAAGTTCACGCAAGTTCGCCTATAGGCTGCAGCAGTTGCCGCAGAGCAACCAATGAGCTCGCTAGATAGCCCGCTCAAGGTCTGCAGTTGCTGCACTGCGTTGACAATGGATACAAAATTAAGGATAATTTTTTGGCTTCAATATCTCAGAAAAGATTAATCTTTCCCGTAGCGTAAGCTAGCTTACGCAATACTCGTTCCCTCATCTAGAGAGAACCGAGGTTACGTAGGTAACCGAGACGTTTGTTCTGATGCCACCTCTGGGTTGTCACAGAGTGGTTATCTGAGTTACCGTAGCCTTTCTGTCAACTTAAACCACTCTGGCCATTCTCCATTGACCTCTAAAATCAAGAAGGCATTTCCGTCAACAGAACTGCCGCTCATTGGATGTTTTTTTTGTTTTTGGCCCCATTCTGAGAAAAACCTGGGGACAGTTGTGTCAGAAAATTCCAGGAGATCAGCAGTTACAGAGATACTCAAACCAGCCCATCAGGCAACAACAACCAAGCTACGGTTGAAATCACTGAGATCACATTTTTTCCAATTCTGTGGGTTGATGAAACTATTAACTGAAGCTCCTGACCTGTATCTGCATGGTTTTATGCACTTCACTGCTGCCACACGATTAGCTGATTAGATAATCGCATGAATAAGTAGGTGTACAGGTGTTCTTAATAAAGTGTTTAGTGAGTGCATTACAGTTTTTCTCAATTGTTTACACACAAATTCTGGTACTTGAGACACAATGACCACAACATGTAACTCATTCACCAACCCCCTGAACCAATTCTGCTAAACTACAAGCACAATTCCTGCTTTACACTCAAATTGCAGTTCTAAAACACACTTTTTTCAAAACACTACACACAATTCTCTGCTTTTGGCACAATTTTCATGCAGAAAATATCTTGTTTTCACAAGGAACACACTGCCATTCAAATATGCACACTGACTCATCACAAGGGCAAACACCTGTCACACAGTTTTACAATTAGCAATCAGAGCTTTAGCATAAAAGGGCAACAGGTGAGCTATTCAATGGAGCAATGGATGCCAACATTGGAAACAGAGGCAGGGCCAGAGGAGTGAGAGTAAGAGGAGGAGGACGGGGAGGACGGGGGGAGGACGAGGACGAAGAAGGCCAAGGACCGTAATCTCTGATGAGATCCGAGCCACTTTGGTTGATCATGTGGTCAACCATGGTCTAACAATGAGGGAGGCTGGGCAAAGAGTACAGCCAAATCTGAGCAGGTACACTGTAGCATCCATCATCCGGACTTTCCGAAATGAGAATAGGTAAGAAATCTACTCTCACTAGAAAATTGCAGTACTGCATATCAATATAGTACTCAATGAGTACAGTAGTACAGTATTGCCTGTGGACTGTTCTGTAGGACTGTAAAAATACTGTAAAGTATGTTTCAAGTATTTAGGAAATGTATACCTACTTTGTATTTACAGTATTTCTATTTGTTTGGCAGAACTGAAAGATTACCAACACAAGGTGGTCGGGAACGTGTTCTGTCTCCTGAACAGGAAACTGAAATCATAAACATGGTCCTAGAAAACAACGCCATAACATTACAGCAAATACAAAGAAAAATAATAGAAAACAATGACATATTTCAAAATATTGATAGGGTAAGCTTATCAACACTGGACCGTGTCTTGCGCAGAAATCATCTCAGGATGAAGCAGGTCTACAGGGTGCCATTTGAACGCAATTCAGAAAGAGTCAAAGAATTGCGATATAACTATGTGCAAGTGAGTCCCACAATTGATGCATACTCTCAACACTGTATACAGTAAATTATACATATTTCAATATTGTAATCATAATGATTGTGCTTCACAATAGTGACCACTCATGTCTATTTCTGATATTGTCATGAGTGTTTCAGAGTCATTTGGGACAACGTAAGTTTCCACAGGGCTGCTCTGGTTCATAACTGGTTCACTGCCCACCCACGCTTTTTAGTTGTTTATCTCCCTCCATATTCTCCATTCCTCAATCCTATTGAGGAATTTTTTTCTGCCTGGAGATGGAAAGTGTATGACCGAAATCCACAAACGCGTATACCTCTTCTCCAAGCTATGGAGGACGCATGTGGAGATACAGCAGCTGATGCTTTTCATGGCTGGAATCGCCATGCTAGGCGATATTTCCCCTGCTGCTTGGCCAGGGAAAACATTGCTTGTGATGTGGATGAGGTGCTGTGGCCAGACCGCAACAGAAGAGAGGATGCAGCATAGTTTTTTTTTTTACTGTAACTGTGTACAGTAAATTCTTCTGTTGTTTTGTATGTAGTGTATGTGCAACATTGTGTTGGTTGGGAATGGGATGTACACTGTGTACATTGTTTTTGTGGGAAAAATAAAATATATTTGTTACCGTGTATTTGTGTGTTCTGAGTATAAAAACAATATTCTCAAATATTTTACAACACACTTATGTATGTACTGTCTGTAGTAAGTGTAACACTGAACAAAAAAAAAGGCCTAAGTCATTATGATGAATGGAGAAGAAGTGTTTTCCATTCATCATAGTGTTTTACATTGAGCACATCAGTGTTCAACTGGTTCTTATAAATGTCTATTCATATGATAGTTTGTGTGTGTCATTTGAAAACAAAATACCATTTTGAGAAGAAATAACATTGTTTTGAATGTAAAGTTTCATTTTGCAGGAGAATTGAGGGGTTTTGCCCATTGTGTGTGTTTTTTGATTTGTGTGTAGAGTTCTGAGATTATGAGGCATTCTTTCAGAAAATGTGTGTAAACAATCGAGAAAAACTGTAATAAGTATACTGAAAAGTTGTTAAACACCCGCGATAAATCCATTGATTGCTTAGACGGATTTGTCCAAAATCGTCCCAAAAGGAATTTTTTGTGCAATTCCTGTTTCACAAATTGTTTTTCATTTAATAATAATATTATTTCTGATCCTATATATTGTAGTATTACAACATGCTCCCATTATATTAAATTAACTGTTAAATTAACAATTTTTTTATCAAGACAATTTACATTAGATCATAATTAATTTTTTCTAGTAAGAACTTTGATATTAGGGCAAAAATCATATTCTTGATAATCATTTTTTTTATTGTTTTCCTGTAAAAAATATCAAAACATCCAATCAATTTGATTGATCTTGTTTTAGAAACAACACTGCATAAGATATTTAGGTTTGTCAGAGAATGTATTTTTAACATGTGTATTTTGTCTTACTGTACTGGCAGAGTGAAAAAATCTTCCAGTGCTGAAGAAGTAATCCAAAGTGTTTAGAATATGTTACGTAATCTAACGGAATACATTACAAATTGCATTTTACAGCATGTATTCTGTCATCTCTAGTGGAATACATTTCAAAAGTAACCCTCTCAACCCTGATTGTAGTGAAGTATAATGGTCCTGTGGTGTGAACTGTAGTGTACTCTCTCAATAAATCCGGTCACAAAAGCTGCATGCATAATACATTTACATTTATGCATTTGGCAGATGCTTTTATCCAAAGCGACTTGCAGTGCACTTATCACAGGGACAATCCCCTCGGAGCAACCTGGAGTTAAATGTCTTTCTCAAGGACACAATGGTAATGGCTGTGGGGATCGAACCCGACAACCTTCTGCTTACCAGTTCAGTGCTTTTGGCAAGGCAAGGCAAGTTTATTTATATAGCACATTTCATACACAATGGTAATTCAAATTGCTTTACATAGAAGAGATTAAAATAAGATTTTTTTTTGTTTTGTTTTTTAAATAAGAATAATTGAAACAGTTTAGAATATAAAATAATATTAAATACTGTACAAACAGTCGGACACACAGTGGCACAGTGCTCATTCAGTAAATGCACAGCTAAACAGATGTGTTTTGAGTCTGGATTTGAATGTGACTACTGTAGGAGCACATCTGATCTCTTCTGGAAGCTGGTTCCAGCTGCGGCTGGCATAATAGCTAAAAGCAGACTCTCCTTGCTTAGAGTGAACCCTTGGTATTTCTAGCTGATGTGATCCTAATGATCTGAGTGATCTGTTGGGTTTATATTCAGTGAGCATATCTGCAATATATTGAGGTCTTAGCCCATTGAGTGATTTATATACCAGTAATAATACTTTAAAATCAATCCTAAATGTAACTGGGAGCCAGTGTAAAGACCTGAGGTCTGGTGTGATATGTTCATATTTTCTGGTTCTGCTCAGAATCCTTGCAGCAGCGTTCTGTATGAGCTACAACTGTCTTATGGTCTTTTTGGGAAGGCCAGTGAGGAGTCCATTACAATAATCCACCCTGCTGGACAAGTTTCTCTAGGTCTTGACTGGAAACAAAGCATCTAATTCTTGCAATATTTTTCAGATGATAGTATGCTGATTTAGTTATTGCTTTGACATGACTACTGAAACTAAGGTCTGACTGTAGAGACACACAAAGATTCCTGACTTGATTTTTAGTTGTTTGACCCCTAGCGTCAAGGTATGCATTCACCTTGAGAACGTCATCTTTGTTTCCAAACGCAATGACTTCAGTTTTGTCTTTGTTTAACCGAAGAAAGTTTTGGCACATCCATCTGTTTACTTCATCAATGTATTGGCACAGGGAGTCAATGGGGCTGTAATCGTTAGGTGATAGGGCTAAGTAGATCTGTGTGTCGTCTGCATAGCTGTGGTAAGCAATTTGGTTCTTTCTCATTATTTGGCTCATTGGGAGCATATACAGGTTGAACAGGAGTGGCACAAGAATTGAGCCTTGAGGGACTCCGCATGTCATGGACGTCCACTCAGACTTATGGTCTCCTATACTCACATAATAACCTCTCCCTTCTAAGTATGACCTGAACCATTTTAGGACCATCCCAGAAAGCCCCACCCAGTTTTCCAGCCTGTCAAGAAGTATGTTGTGATCAACAGTGTCAAATGCAGCACTGAGGTCGAGTAGTACCAGTACTGATAATTTGCCTGTATCAGTATTTAAGCGAATATCGTTTATTATCTTTATGAGCGCTGTCTCTGTGCTGTGATGCGATCGAAAACCAGATTGAAAATTGTCAAAGTATTCATTGGAGTTCAATAATTTGTTCAGCTGATTGAAGACAACTGTTTCAATGATCTTGCCTATGAAAGGAAGATTTGAGATGGGTCTATAGTTGCTTAATATGGTCTTATCCAGATTGCTCTTTTTCAAGAGGGGCTTGACAACTGCAGTTTTCAGGGAGTTTTGGAAAACTCCCAGAGAGAAGTGAGGAGTTTATCACTTCTAGGAGATCTGCTTCTAAACAGTTGAACACACTTTTGAAAAAAGATGTGGGAAGTGCATCAAGAGTGCAGGTTGATGTTTTAAGGTGCTGTATGGTTTCTTCCAAAATTTTGCCATCAATTTCTTTGAAATCAGACATAGTAACTACTTTCTCAGGTTGTGGTTTGATTTGTCTGACCCCAGCACAACTCAAGGATGTGCTGATCTCCTTTCTGATATTATTGATTTTTTTTCAGAGAAGAAAGAAGCAAACTCACTGCACTTGCTGTCTGAGAGCATTTCATTGGGAATCTGGCTTGGGGGGTTTGTCAGTCTCTCTACAGTCGCAAAAAGAGTGCGTGTGTTGTTTAAGTTGCTGTTTATAATATTCGAGAAGAAAGTCTGTCTAGCTTTGCCTAGTTCCATATTAAAAGCATGGATGCTGTCTTTGTAGATGTTATAATGGACTACAAGTTTTGTCTTCCGCCACATGCGCTCTGCTTTTCTGCATTGTCTTTTCATATTTTGCACTGCTGTTGAGTTTCTCCAAGGTGCTTTTTGTCTTCCACTCTTCTTCCTGACTTTCACAGGAGCAATATCATCAATTACATTTTTAACTTTTGAGTTAAAAGAATCAAGGAGAAAATCAACAGAGTCAGCAGATATACTTGGTGTTAAAGATATAACCTTCATAAATAGTACACTAGTGTTCTCATTTAAGCATCTCTTCTTGACAGACACAGATCTAGCTTCAATGGCAGGAGAGATCAATATGTCAAAGAAAATACAGAAATGATCAGACAGTGCTACATCCTTAATAACAATCGATGAAATGTTTAGACCCTTACTGATAAGTAAATCTAGAGTGTGTCCATGATTGTGTGTGGGTCCATGTACATGCTGAGTCAAATCAAAAGTTTTTAAAACAGTTTTGATTTCTTTTGCCATATTGGTTTCTGCATTATCTATGTGAATGTTAAAATCTCCAGCAATGGCAAAACAGTCAAACTCTGAGGTAATTGTTGATAACAGTTCTGTAAAGTCCTCAGCAAAGGCTGGAGAGTATTTTGGAGGCCTGTAAATATTGATAAGTAAAATGCGTGGAGCACCTTTTAACACACTACCCAGATATTCGAAAGACGTGTAATTGCCAAATGATATTTGCTTACATTGATAGACATCTTTAAAAAGAGCAGCTAAACCCCCACCTCTCCTACCTTCTCTGCAGACACTCAAAAAAGTAAAGTTAGGAGGGGATGTTTCATTAAGGACTGTTGCACTACAGCTGTCTTCCAGCCAAGTTTCATTTAGAAACATAAAATCCAGGTTGTATGTGCTTATTAAGTCGTTGACTAGAAGTGATTTATTTTTAAGTGATCGGATGTTTAAAAGTGCTAACTTAACAGTATTACTTTTTGTCCCCACAGCAATCTTAGTTTGGCGTGTAATAGGCACCAGATTAGATGGGTTTGCTGTATGGCTTTTGAAGGCCTTAGACTTTCTATCATGTAATCGAACAGCAATAGAGAAAGATACAGGCACACTGGGTTCACGCTTGTTTTGTAAACATTTGAGAAAGTTACTGTTATCATAGCGGGGACCCGACACATATCACTGAGAGCTGGTATCAGTTGTTTTTGGTTCACCTCGAGCAGATGGAGGAGGGTGTGAGCCCTGGCGTTGTGGCAGAGGTCGAAGAGCTCTCACAGGAGGAGGGGAGGGCGAGCTGGGCCCACAGGCTTTGGTGGTTGAGGGGCCTGCCGTTTTTTGCTTGATATCTGGGGGCTTGCAGCAAAAGAGTGGGATAGTTTAGTTCCAGCATACACCAGTTCTTCCATTTTCTCTGAGAAGCACAGATGTGGAGATGCTGGAGAGAGGGATAACGTGTCTGGTGAGAGGGGCTGTTGCTCTGGTGTTATCGGAGGCTGTAATATGCTGTCTTGGTTTCCCTGGGTGTTTTCCAGAAAGTCGTCCTTGGGTGCTGAATCTTGGAGCAGTTCTAATATGTCACAGTCTGTCTGTGGTGAGCTTTGTGGGCAGGGCTCAGATTAGATTTTGTCCTTGAGCAGAAATTGTTGTGGCTGAGTGGTGTTATCATTGTCCTTGTGTGATTTGTCAACTGCATGTCCATTCAGGTGCTGAAGTGAAGTCCTGTGGTCATTCATACTGTGTCCAGGTGTGTGTGTGCCATTCAGATTGAGTGGATTGGCACACACTGCAGAAGGATGATTGAGGGAGAAGTAGATATTGTCCTTTAGC
>NC_068316.1:10913886-10963886 GCF_025860055.1 Xyrauchen texanus
TTTTAATTCTTTTTCTTGTAGAGCTTTTTAGCGCATGACCTTGGATTGGGTCACCCCTTCCTTCTAATGAAGTACGCTATGTCATGGGCACAGATAAAGATTCCACAGTCCAGCCAAACAGTCCGTGTGACAGACACTTCCTTTTCTGGAGTGCAGGCACGAGTGTTTGAGTCCACTTCATCAAGACTGGAGCAGTGTTTGAAAAAAGGAGTTGTCTATTTCCATGGAGGTGGATGGGCACTCGGCAGTGCAAGTATGTGATAGCTTGAGTTTGCATTAGTTTAGGTTAAGTGCATAATTTAATGTGATTGGGGTTGTTCCTATTATGAAGTACCATTTGAACTATGTGACTAAAATGACTATAGCTTGTGTTTAATATCTTAAAATGGGTTATGAAACGAAGAATCAAATTTCCCTTGATCTTTGGACCCATAAGAGGTCATTGTACTATAAAAACATACTGTAAGATTCAGAACTCAAAACTTCCTCTTCACTGCAAAAAGAACATTTATTGAAACCAAGCTGCTAAAACGACTCGTTCTCTACTTATTCCACATTGTGATGTCACACTGTGTTAGATATTTGCATCTGACCACCTCCACAACAACACATCAACGCCTACTTTATCTTATACTGTAATCCACCCAGTAGTGTTAGTCAGTGAGATGGCACGGAATGAAAGCATGTCAGTCAAGAGCAGGGAGCCCATCAGAACATTGGGCATTTACTGTCAAGCCTTAAAGAGAAGCAGCACCAAAACCAAGTGTTTCTGACAGATGGTCAGAATGAGGGTAGAAAATGATCGTGTTTTACAAATATATAACTTTTTTGTACACATTTCTTTACTAATTTTATAAATGAACCTCAAGCAACATTAAAATAATTAAAAAAGTAATGTCATGACCCCTTTTAGCATGTCTATAAAAGGATAGTTTATAGAGATTTTTATAGAAATATGCTCAAGACAAGGTCAAGCACTTTATTTTTTATGATTAACATTTTTATAGATTCACACACAGAACTCAGAAAAGAAAAACACATCTACATAGAATCAACATTTACTGGCACTGCCACCCCTCCCCATCCACAACCCCATCCCGACCCTTAACAAACACCCCTGTGGTCACACATGAGCACATACAAAAAAGAAAAAAACAACACCAAAAAATTAAAATGAATTTACAATTAAAATTACAAAAAATTATATATATAATAATCACACTCATTAACAACTACCCCTCTCTCTCCACTGCTCCACTTCGAGAACCCTCCAAGAATGTCAAGTATCTGTCCCATTTCCCAACAAACAAATCCAAATTCCCCAGTCTTCTATATGCCCCTTCTATATGCTTCTTCGAAAGCAGCCACCCTCCCCATCTCTGAGCACCACTTCTGAAATGGGGCACTCCAGCCGACTTCCAACCCATTAAAGTCACTTGTCTGGTGATCATAATACTGGTTAGGACCCAATTGTTTTTTTACACCAAAATATTTGTATTATATATTAACATCTAGCTGGATCAGGGAGATTGGATGGTAGCTCTTACACTCACTTGGATCTTCATCCTTTTTAAGAATCAGACTCACCCGGGCTTGTGTCATGGTTGGCGGAAGCTTTCCATTCTTTAATGAATCCGTATAAACTTCTAGCAAAAGTGGAGCCAGTTCTGTAGAATAAGATCTAAAATATTCAGTGGCAAAGCCATCTGGCCCCGGAGCCTTGCCTGTAGGCAAGGCCTTAATTACCTCGCCAAGCTCCTCCAAGTTTATCTCAGAATCAAGATAATGTTTTTGTTCAGTCATCAGTTTAGGGAGTTCAAATGGTTCCACAAAGTTTCTAATATCTTCATCAGTAGACGACAACGTGGAACTATAGAGAACAAGATAGAATACTTTAAAAGTGTTATTAGTATCAATGGCTATGGGCATGTAAATATTTTGCGGCTATCCTTAACATCTATTCTCAATTTCGCCGGGAACATCAGTGTAAAGCAACCTTCCATTGATGTAAGAGTTTCTTGCATTCCTTGAATCGATCTCATTTCTCTCGTCATATTCGCAAAGTCTGGGAACAAGAAAATGCTGTGGTTCTTCCTTTACTCCTTGCCTCATGTAACACAAGATCTTTATTGGATGTTCTCAGAAATTTGGCCAGAATTTATCAGGGCCTGTCTCGCTCTGCGGAACTCTAAGCCAGAACCCCGTGAGCTTGCTCGATTTCCAGCTTATGGCCTGTTATGTCGAACAGACTCAGAAAGAGCCCATTCAGAAATTTCACCATATCTCGACCTTCTTCGTCTTCAGGAATTCCAACAAACCGGATGTTATTTCGCTGGCTATGATTCTCTAAGTCTTCCAACTTTTCCCAGAAGCACTCCAAATCTACTTTGGTCGCTAGCAGATTAGCAGCTAATTCCCTTTCCGATGACTCCATATAATCAATCCGTTTCTTGAATTCCACCACTTCTGTAACCATAATCAGTGAATTTTGTCTCCATGGCAGTGATTGATCGACGTATTACAGCAAAATCCTCCAAGTCAGCAATGACCTTTGCCAGCATTGCCAAAACATTCATCAATTGATGCCGAATTTCCTTCTCTTCACTGTCCAAATTGACTCCCTGGTCCACAGCCTCCAAGGGGGTAGTCAGCTTGAGCGCGTAAGCATATTTTAATGTCTCCAGAGCCCAAGGATTTTGAATTCTTTGACATATTGTCTTCCTAGAACATTTAAGGATCAAGGTGTATCAAATCTCACCAGTTTATGACATGAAAAGTATTAAAACTAGCAAAGTGCGCAGAGCTCGTCGTTCACATATCTGAATGGCGTCGCATGGCGTCACGTGACCCGCTCAAGCACTTTAGAATCAGAATCAGCTTTATTGTCACGTATGCTTACACATACAAGAAATTTGTCTTGGTGACAGGAGCTTCCAGTGCACAACAATACAAAAAACAATACAAAAACAGCAGCAAGACATAGATAATAATAAAAAAAAAAAAATAAATAAATAAATATGTACAATGCAAAAAGATTAATTATAACTTGATTATTTACACAAAGGAAAGAAAATTAACAGGATGGAACCTAACAGTATGGTTATCAATACCTGTAGTTGTTTGCCATTGCTCAGCAAGTTTGCTTAGTAAATATCCAAAATGTTTAGGCATAATATATGATTAGGACAAGAAAATATAATGAATCGTAGGAATGTCGCATTTAATGTAAATCGATCCTTTTGAATATACAGTACTGAATGTGGTAAAGAATAGGACTAAGAGAAAGATCTGAAGTCTTAGAAAGTATTTAGAGATTTTAATTATTCTGTTAAGCAGTTACCAAGCACCCTCTAGTAGTTGTTTAAGGGAACACATCTAAAAAAACATTGTGCCTATGTTCAGTGGAAATTAAGAAATTTGATCTAGATAAACTTTCAATCCCTAAATGTAAATGTGTCAGTTGCTAAACAAAAGTAGGCCTGGCACAGCCATTGTGTTGTTATCATGTTTGTTGTATGTGAATAATATCAACATGATGTACATACAGTACATGTCCTGATTTCACAATTTCACCCAATCTACAGTATAATACATCTATAACAAAAGTGGCAAAAAATAACTTTCATTTCTGACATTTTACTTGCACTTTCAATAGTTATTGTTTTCATCAGTCTGTTGTTTATTCTGTTCAGTTTCTCTTTTTGTTTAAAGAGATGCAGCCATATGACATGCTGTGCAGGACTATGGCTGAAGAGTTGGATGCAGTCGTCATATCTGTTGAGTAAGCATGCGGGATATTTTTCTGGGCCTTGAAAGGATTTGCCTCATTGTTTTGTTACATCCTTAATTTATGTAAAATAATATTTAAGTTAGTTACCCGCTTTCATTATATATTTTGTTGTACTTGTGTGTTCAGGTACAGGCTGGCACATTTCCCAGATCAGTATAATGATGCTCTTCAGGCCTCAAAACGTATCCTGACAGCAGAGGTGCTGGCTCAGTACTCGATAGACCCAGAAAGAGTAGCAGTGTCGGGTGACAGCGCCGGGGGGAATCTTGCCGCTGCTGTTGCTCAACAGGTATTGAGTTCACCCAAAAATGAAAACACTCTCATTATTTACTCATTCCATTCCAGATGTGTATGACTTATTTTCTTCTGCTGAACACAAAAGATTTTTAGAAGAAAATTTCAGCTCTGTAGGTCCATATAATGCAAGTGAATGGTGAACAGGTATTTGAAGCTCCAAAACGGAGATAAAGTCATGATAAAAGTAATCCATAAGACTCCAGCATTTTAATGAATGTCTTCTGAAGCTATTCAGTTGGTTTTGAGTGAGAACAGACCAAAATGTAACCCCTTTTTCACTGTACATCTTGACTGGCTGGGCTTGCGCAGTGCTGAATATGTGTCTCTTTGGAAAGAACATCTTACAGCTGCCACCAGAATCCATCAGCATGGGCTAAAAGCAAGCAAAAACCAGGCTAGTGTAGGCGATGAAAGAGTCCACTGGCCAGGCAGTGAGGATTACAAACGTCCAGGTCTACATGGGCTGCAAATGGAAAGCCCATGCTGAAGTTGACCTGGCAATTAGCATGCTGCAGCACAAAGAGATCATCAGCAGAGTCAAGACAGGAAGGACTGGTCCAAGGCCAGCAGGAAAGAGAGGAAAGAACTGGTGGTGTCTGAGGTGACGAGGATGGAGGATGAGTGCTATAAGATCAAGGCTGTAGCACAGGGATGTCAGGGGGGCTGGACAATGTGGGAAGGCGTTGTTGTCAGAAACATCAGCATGGCGGATCTGTGGAAGATTCCACAGGCAAGGCTCAGTTTTCGTATCAGGGCAACATACAATACTCTCCCCTTGCACCAGTGGTTTGGCCAGGAAGAATGATGCTCTTTCTGCAGCAGTCCAAATTTAAGCCTCCAGCACATCTTATCAGGCTGCAGGATTCCGCTCTCCCAAGGGCACACTACAGGTGGCAACACAATCACACAGAGAAAAGCAGCTTTTGGCTCTGGGTGAGGAGAAAGGAGAAGTGTTGGTGTAGTAACACCTAACCCGAAGTTCAGCTGCAGGGGGTGGCAGGGAGACGTCCCTGCCACTACTCCACCACTAGGAGACATTCTGGCCTATGGGCACTGGAGGAGGTGCATCAAGCAGTAATGCCATAGCAGACCAACAACTACCCGTGTAAGTAATACGTCAGCAGTCTTCTTGGCGATCATGATTTCAAGCTTGATTACACTTCCTATACTGCCATCTAGTGCTCTGCGCATGTGTCAAACACTAGGAAGTGTAATCAAACTTGAAAGTGAAATCATGACAGTGTCTAGAGACTGCAATGGCAAGAAGTACAGTGAAAAAGGAGTTACATTTTGGTCTGTTCTCACACAAACCTACTGGATCTTCAAAGCTTCAAAAGTCTGGTCACCATTCACTTGCATTGTATAGACCTACAGAGCTGAGAATCTAAAAATCTTCTTTTGTGTTCAGCAGAAGAAATAAATGATGAGAGAATTTTCATTTTTGGGTGAACTATCCCTTTAAAGTAAATGAGTATATACTAAATGTAAATGGTAAATGTTCAGCACATATACAGCAACTTAACTTTAGCGGTATTCAAGGCACTGAACACTGCATCTCATTCACCCATTCACAAGCAACCTGCCATGCAATGTGCTAGCCTGCCATTGGTAGCAACTTGGGGTTCAGTGTCTTGCCCAAGGACACTTCAGCATGTGGAGTCATGTGGGCTGGGAATTGAACTACCAAACCTGCGATTAGTGGACAACCTACTCTACCACCTGAGCCACAGCCGCCCCATACAATCTACATATATTAGCAATGGGAAGTCCAATTGATTGTATTGAATCGGTTCATTTGTATGGTTCTTGTAAATAAACCAGTTAGTAAATGATTCAAAGATTCACTTGAGCCCCTGTGCAGTCTCTGGCACTGCATCTTTTTATTAAAGTAAATATTTTTGTTAATTGCTTCTTTTTATCACTGTTTTTGGTGTTGTATTAAAAGCTTCAAATAAGTTAGCAAGCTACTTATTGTTAGTAGCTTATTGTGTAGCAAACACATTTTATGACAGGTTTACACCTATAAGCTATAAGCTATAGCTATAAGCTATACTTAAGTTATGTATAGCTTGTATCTTGGAAAGCTATAGGTTTAATATAGCTTCCCCAACACTGTTTGCTACAGCCAAATGTTTATTTCCCCCTAAATCTATACTATAAACATGATACTCTCCCTGCCGTATTCGTGACTTGTGCTGTGAAATTGGTTTAATCAATTTGTTTAATCCAGCAGCATATCGCTCTGCAGCTCTTGCCTGATTACCCACTGAATTTAAGCAAGGTAGAGTCTGGTTAGTACCTGGGTGGAGACCTGCTCCTGGGGAAAACTATGTGTTAGTGAGGCCAGCAGGAGGTGCTCACCCTGTGGTCTGTGTGTGTCTTAATGCCCCAGTATAGTGATGGGGATGCTATACTGTAAAAGGCACCGTCTTTTGAACAAGATGTTAAACCAAGATCCTTATTCTATATGGTTATTATAATCTCAAAATACTTCTCGTAAAAGAGGAGGGGTGTAACCCCGGTGTCCTGGCCATTAACCTCTATCCATCATGGCTTCCTAATAATCCACAATAAATATTAAATGGCTACACCACTGTACTCTCCGCACAATCAATAGCTGGTGTGTGTTGGGTGTTCTGGCACACTATGGCTGCAATCTCATCATCCAGGTGGATGCTGCACACTGGTGGTAGTTGAGGAGATTCACCCTATAGTCTGTAAAGTGCTTTAAGTGCTTAGAAAAGCACTATATAAATGTAATTTATTATCATTATCATTATTATTAGCTGTTTTCTTATCTGGCCAGCCAGCCCAACATCCTTGCAGTGGTGCTTTCTTCATGGTAAAGTAGGGCATGGAGGGACCATTGTTACCACCATGTCATTATAATAATGTTAATATATTTTGTTGTCTCTCTGTTGAAATGAGATCTAAGCCTTACATACAGAAAATAAACTTTTAAAAATATCACACAAACCCATTATAATAAATGTCACATTTTGTGTGCTTTTTAGCTTGTGATAAAATCACTAGTTTAAAAAAAACTATTAGGATTAATATTTTTTAAGGTGAGGATTGCTCCTGTCGATAGTTGATCCTCTTACCGAAAGCATCCATACTACGAGAATGAACTGCCCTTTCCTAATATAAAATAATTATTTGTAAATATCGTATTAATGGAATTAATTACAAAAGATGGCTGATAATCACCTTTTTTTGTCTGTTTTTTTCACAGATGGCCTTGGACAGCAGTGCTCCTATTAAGTTCAAAGTTCAGGCTCTTGTCTATCCTGTGCTCCAGGCCTTGGACTTCAACACACCGTCCATCCAGCAGAATGCCAACATTCCCATCCTATACCGTTCGCACTTGGTCAGCTATTGGCTGGAGTACCTAGGTGGGGATCAGAGACTGGCTCCTTCATTGCTGGCTAACAACCACACAGCTTTGAATCAGGGCCACAAGATAGCCGCAGCCAAAGCTAAGATCAACTGGACCCAACTTCTTCCGGCCGCTTTACAGAAGAACTATAAGCCCCTGTTTCCACTTCAGGGTGACCCAAAGCTGTTAGAGGAGCTGCCAGGATTGCTGGATGTGCGAGCGGCCCCTTTACTAGCTAAAAAGGAAGTACTGAGGGCAGTACCGCCTGCCTACATCATGACCTTTGAGCATGATGTGCTGAGAGATGATGGACTCATGTACAGCAGACGACTGGAGGAGGCCGGAATTGCAGTCACTGTTGATCACTATCTAGATGGTTTCCATGGATGCTTGAGCTTTGCTTTTGGGCCCTTGCAATTCTCAGTTGGATTGCGAAGTTTTGAGAACTATATTCGCTGGCTAAAAGAGAACCTCTAGAAGGTACACATGTATGGATGAGACGTTTCCATTTGTTGTTAAATATATTTTGAAAATATACTTCTAAAACATTTACTAATGGTTTTGAATTGAATATGCAATGAAAAACATCAGTGCAACAAATCATTTGTGAAGAACTGAATGGGCCAGCAGACACCAACATTTTATTTCAGTATCTCTGAATCTCTGTGTAAAAGGGTTCACAGCAGAATGAACGGAGGACATAGGGAAATGTATGGAATGATATTCCGGACATTATTCAAAAGGAATTGCAAATTGTATTTGCAATTGCGTTTTCAATTTGTGGATGCATAAAATGTGACATAATCCAAACGCAATTGCAAATCGCGCATTACCGTTTGCATTTTCATTTAAGCGAACGCACAGTGACTGCCAAATTTCAAATGGAAAAGCAAAGTCCGTTTGCAACTGTGTTTCCCATATCTTACGAGTTTTGGCCCTGTCATATTTAAATAGCAATTTCAATTACCACGTCTGCTTTTTCACTTTCTCAGCGTCGCGTATGTAGCCAGCCAAAACTCAAATGGAATACTAATTCCCTTAGTATTTCCATTTCCGATGCCTTACACGGAAACCTGTCAATCAGGGTCAAGGGTGGGATTATGCTATGGGGCGTGTTTGTCTTGGGAAGTGACGTCACTCACAGTTGACGGTCAAGAGGTGATGCCCTGAACAGACGCTGGTTTATCAAATCAAATCACTTTATTGTCACACTACCATGTACACAAGTGCAACAGTAGGTGAAATTCTTGTGTGCAGTTCCGAGCAACATAGCAGTCATGACAGTGACGAGACATATACCAATTACAATAAACAACATACTTACACAAAACAATTTACATATCAAATGTACACATACTTACACAACACATTAATTATATACAATGTACAGTAAACAATACACACAATATACAATACAATAAGTAGGAGTATATGAAATATATATATATGAAGTAGTATATTGAGGAGAATATGTTGACAGTCCAGTGTGAGATTATAGATGAATAAAGTGCAGTGCTAATTATTGATCGTGATAGACTGTGAGTGACATCACTTCCCAAGACAAACACGCCCCATAGCATAATCCCACCCTTGACCCTGATTGACAGGTTTCCGTGTAAGGCATCGGAAATGGAAATACTAAGGGAATTAGTATTCCATTTGAGTTTTGGCTGGCTACATACGCGACGCTGAGAAAGTGAAAAAGCAGACGTGGTAATTGAAATTGCTATTTAAATATGACAGGGCCAAAACTCGTAAGATATGGGAAACACAGTTGCAAACAGACTTTGCTTTTCCATTTGAAATTTGGCAGTCACTGTGCGTTCGCTTAAACGAAAATGCAAACGGTAATGCGCGATTTGCAATTGCGTTTGGATTATGTCACATTTTATGCGTCCACAAATTGAAAATGCAATTGCAAATACAATTTGCAATTCCTTTTGAATAATGTCCGGCATATCATTCCATAGAAATGGGCTTCTCCTGGCACAGGTTTGATTTTTAATTGGCAACTTCAATGCTTACAGCTTCACAAAACTCATTAGCTTCACAGATACGAACACTCATAAACTCATCAGCTTCACAGACGCCATGGACTTCCTTGTGCCAGGCTCTCTCTTCCTCTCTGCTGGTGGCGTAGCTGCTTATGTGCTGCTCTCCCCATGCTCTCTGAAATTAGAGACAGGTGATAGACATAATGTTGCTCAGGTGCAAGCGTCCTTATTGCTTTCTCTCTCTCTGTACGGACACTTCACCACGCCCCCACTGCCATACTCTGAATTATTGTTTCAGCGTGCTCGGAAGCTACTTTAATATGCTTTAATAATAGGTGATTCTTGAATAATAGGTGATACATATCTATCTGTCTGTCTATCTGTCTGTCTGTCTAGTATATATATATGCACCGATCAGCCACAACATTAAAACCACCTGCATAATATTGTGTTGGCCCCCCTCGTGCTGCCAAAACAGCACCAACCCGCATCTCAGAATAGCATTGTGAGATGATATTCTTCTCACCACAATTGTACAGAGTTGTTATCTGAGCTACCAGTCTGGCCATTCTCTATTGACCTCTCTCATCAAAAAGGCATTTCTGTTCACACAACTGCTGCTCAATGGATGTTTTTTGTTTTTGGCACCATTCTGTGTAAATTCTAGAGACTGTTTTGTGTGAAGATCCCAGGAGATCAGCAGTTACAAAAATATTCAAACCAGCCCATCTGGCACCAACAGTCATCCATACAATTATCTAATCAGCCAATCGTGTGACAGCAGTGCAATGCATAAAATCAAGCAGATACGGGTCAGGAGCTTCAGTTAATGTTCACATCAACCATCAGAATGGGGAAAGTGATTTGGACCATGGCATGATTGTTGGTGCCAGATGGGCTGGCACGAGTATTTCTGTAACTGCTGATCTCCTGATACCGGGGCCTTTAGGGTTAACACTAACCTAACTAACCCTAACACTTTCCTAACCCTAACACTTTCATAAAAAAAAAAATCTGTTTAAATCATAAAATATTTTCTCAAAAGCATATCAGCACATTTACATATAACTTGTATCTGTTAAAATATTACACTGTTGTTTAAATGTTCTTCCTCCTGTCTGGGAATTATAGCTTCTCTGGAACTCTCTCTGCTGTTGAGAGTCAGCACTTTTTAAAAGGGAATTTCCTAAAAAGTGAGCAGTATGGCTGTTTAAAGAAACATGAGCTGGAAGGGAATTTTTGCGGGAAGCTATCTGTCACTGTTAGTGCATGGGAAATGCCGGGGGTGCAGATAAGTGAGGTGGAATGCTGGCTCTGGCTGTTTTTCTACTCACCTGTGAGACCTTTTGCTATTTTGGCACTTTTGGCATATTCCTCTCATTCAGAGTGTGGGGATAATAATTATTTTCTATTGATGTTTTACAGTGGACCATTTCAGCTGAAAGAGGAATCTAAACCATTTTTGAGTTTTTTTGTAAACACAGTTTTTGCAATAAACGCTTATCTCTTCCTTGTCAGCTATTATTGTGTTTTTACCACTCTGCATACCAGTTGCCAAAATGATACTATTATATAGTTACAAATATGTTGACTATGTAAGTCTCTCACACTGTTTTGTTTTTTGATTAGATTGTGGTCATGTTTCATTTTATACTGTGTAAAAATATTAGGTTACATTTGGTATTGACAATTCTTGGCTAAACATTAGACATAGTCAAACGAGTACGCTACCATGCACACCAATGAGCTGAAAATTACCAAAAATCTGTGTATTTATCAGTTCAAACCACATTTACATTAGACTTGAAATCAACTAATTGTGCTCTGTTTTTGAAGTCAAAATGTAAACAAAACATGCATTGGATAAGCCGTAAGAACGCCGATAAAGATGTTTACATGGAACTCAAAATCTGTGTAATGCACAAAGCCATGAGAAAGAAACACTGTTTAAGGCATTTACATGACCACACATGCTGTCAGCTTATTAAGCATAATTGGTGCAAAGTCGTGCATGTAAGCACACTTAATAAGATTAAATAGAGAGGAGAACAAATTGAGACATTTGCTACTCCTGCTACACAGATTGTCCTACACTCTTAAAAAAAAGGGTTCCTCTGGGTTCTATATAGAACCCTGGGGTTCCGTTCTTGGCCAATAGAACCTTTTACCAAAAAAATGGTTCTATGTAGAACCCTTGAGAGCAAAGAACCTTTTTTATTAAAATGGTTATAATTCATGTTTTATGACTGAAGTGTAAACTAAAGATTACACAATAATTATAGGCCTACACAACACATTCACAACACTTTTTGAGTCAAGACCCATGAAAATGACTGCTGTAGTCAAAAACAAGAGTCAAAAAATATTAATATCTAATCAATGTATGATTTGAGCTTTGCCTTTAAATAAAAAATAAAATGACCAGGTGTTTTCTTTATTTTGTATTCCATATTGTGATGGCTTTAATCATAGGTTTTAATCTGTCGAAGGTAACATTAAAAAAATAATTATCGTAAAAATTCTCTCTGGTGGCGTATATGCGTTGCATCATCCTTGAATTCCTATTGGTGGATTGGCGAAGATGAACCTCGGAGAGACAAGTTGACTGACAGTTTGGCTAATTTTTCAAACTGAGGAGTCCGCCATTTCTTCCCGTTTATACCCACAGGTAAGTTACGTTTTTACATTTTTAAAATAATTTTAATGAAATATTTAGTATTGTAGTTAATAGTTATATTGGTTAGACTAGCCCTTGTGTTACATACTGATACTAGAAGCAAAAAGGATAATATTTACCTCAGACACTGCTGTGTAACGTTAGCAGTGACGGGCTTCGTCAGCCGTCGGTTCAGAAAGCCCTTTTCAATTGTTTTTCCTCCGGTTTTAAATTATTTAAGTTACAGTCTCCCTTTATTTCCTTGTTAATGTTAATTGAATTGTCAATAACAATAAGACAGCTGTGTTATAAGGAGACGAGCTTCGAGACAGAAGCGTGAATTTTAATTTCAATGAAGCGCGCGCTCGTTGTTCGTTAACGGTACATTAACAATAAGCGCCAATTCAAATATAAGCGAACCGGGTGGAAGACGGAGGAGTATGATATGTGAATGTTTGTCGCAGTTTCACACATACTTAGGCCTGTGTTAACAGGTGTTATTAATTCTTCTATAGAATATGAAATATTTGGTTGTTTTTTTTTTTTACAGAGCAGCAAATTGATGGGGAGACTCTGCTGGGTCTCACAGAAAGGATGGTGGAAAGACTTTTTCCTGTAATGAAACATCAGGTGACATTTATGAAGGAGCTTAATAAGTTAAAAAAGTAAGTCTGTACTGTTAAATATTAAAGATTGTGGTTAAATATAAAACAAACTTATGCTAACCAAGCTTAAAATCCTTATCTTAATTTATATTTTTATTTTTCTTCAAACAGCCTGGAAACTGAAGTGCCTCAAATATCGTGTACTCCGTATGTATCATTGTTTTAAAGTTTAAACAGACTGTATTGTGGCAAGTAAAATGAATATCCTGTATAAAAGACTTCAACGTTGTATTCATGTTTACAGACAAGAACCCTGTGAGAATGAGGGCTCATTTGTTGCCCAACCTTGGCCAGCAGTATACAACCTGCCTGTCTTTCCCCTGAATTGCAAGCAGCTTTGCAGAGGAAGGATCCCGGCTTTAAGAAGAAGGACAAGTCTCACATCCGTGCATTACTGATTCAAGTGTTGTTTGACAGCATCACCTAGCACACCTGGTACAGTATTGTATTTTATAACAGTTAAATGTATTTTATGTTTTGGTTGTTGGGTACTGAAATAATATATTTGATTATTTCTTAGGTACCCAAATCATAAAATATATGGAGATGTTCTGGGGAGTTTGATCACCCGCTTTCCATTTTTGAAGGATGGCAGCTCCTCTGGTTATGTATGAACATATTGCTGCTCTTTTAATATTGTGAAAATATTGAGATCATTGCTCATTAAAAAATCTCACACAGAAAAAAATCTATTTAAAAAGAAAGTATAAATGTGTCTACAGGATACCTTGTTGGAATGCCTTAGAAACAAATTTAAAAAGAAAGGATTCCCTTGGTTAGCTCATCAATCGTCCTGCAAATGAAGAAGAAGTATGGGATCAAAAGGAAGTGTGCTGGACAAACATATTCTGAGGGACTTAGTCAACAACAAGAGGCAAGTTCAGTTCAATAAATTTGATTTTGAAGGTAGATTAAATTAGTCTTAACATGAAACACATGTTGACAATTATTTCAGAGTGCAAAATGTAGAAGAGAACCATTGGATATAATGGTGTAACGCTAGTGTGGGAAGCAGGAGCAGGCAGACAGGAGGATCGGATCCAAACGCAGTTATCTTTATTGACTAATAGACAGGCAAAACACAAAGGAAAGCCCACAATGGGGAAACTAAACATAAACTAGAACACTCGGGCAGGAGGGCACATACCAGGCTAACAACATACAACGATCGATAAGGAGTGAACAAGAAACAGGGCTTAAATACACAAGGACAGGATGATTACAAATGATAAACAGGTGTGAACAATGACACAAAATGGCAGTGATGACGGCAGGTGGATTGTGGGAAATGTAGTTCGGACAAAGACAAGTGAAACCAGGGCAGACAACAAGGGAATCGTGACAAATGGCTAGTGATGGGAAGTCTGGCTCTTTTCAAAGATTTAATTTAAGATTGATGTTTCAATCTTAAATATTTTATTCTGTGACTTTGATTCATATTTACGTACTGCACAATACTGTTTTTCTACCTCAGATTGTGTTGGACCTGGAAGTAATGGGTGAGGATGAGACAAGTTTCCAGGAACACATTAATGCCATCACCCTGGAGTTGCGTAAAAGCAACCCCAGTTACTCTGAGGTCAAGAACCGGATGAAGCGCACTCTTTTCAAAAGAGTACAGATTATGGACAGGCCTGCAGCTGAAGTAATGGAGCAGTTTCCTTTTCTTGGGGTGCCACAGCTTGTGAGTAAACACTGTTACATTTTGTGCCAGGCAAATAAGAAAAATCTGTGTATATTATATTTCTGTGAATTCCTATAGCTCATTTGGTAGAGCAATGCGTTAGCAATGCAAAAGGGTATCCCGGGGAACACAAACTTATAAATGTATAGATTGAACGCAATGCAACTCCCTTTAGATAAAAGCGTCTGCCAAATACAGTAAAGTATTTTATTTGATATAAAGTTCTTTTGTTTTATTCTTATTCTAATTGTATTATTTTAATTTTAGATATATACTTCTGTTAAAATTGAGGTCATTTAGAAATGGGAGCTCTAGCGCAAGTTCTACCGGGAAGACTCTAATATCACGTCATTCATTAACCACAGATCTAGCCAATCACCACTCGACATATGCAGTATTTTTAAGCCTGGTTAACACCCATTACTAAGTTCGCAGAAACTGACGCCGGCGCTCACTCACCCGCGTCTCGATTGCAACCATAATGACAAATTGCAAATTTAATAGAAAAAAATGTTACATGGTATTTCAATCAAATGGGATTCAACGCCTGTAATAATTTTGATTACTTTACCACGCCCACTATTTTTCTTATTGAAAATTCTGTCTCGGAAATACATCACTATATGGTAGTCAATTGCAACCTCCAGTTCATGCTGACTTTAAGGAACTTGTTCGGCTGAAAATGTGTAATTTGGATACAAGCACCAGAAGTAAACAAATGTTTTGTATTTAAGATGCTGCATGAAATGACAATGAGGTTTGGAACAGACTTGGCGAAGAACATGGAAACATCTCTAAATGAAATGGCCCCAAACATCATCAGGAGTGCAAAAGAAGGAAGTCAAAAAAACCTCTACGCAAATCTCTTTGGACCAGCAGAGGAAACCACAGAGGGTAACAACACCATATATTTTTTCCCATCCAACCTATCTGTTCCATGCCCAGTGTAAAGTTGCATTGTCAATTTAAAGGTAGCTCCTACAAATTGTATGAGTGGAAACATGTATTAAAATAATGTAAATATTAAAGGAATAGTTTACCCAAAACATTTCATAATTTACTCCCTCTTGTCATTTCAAATCTTTATGACTTTCTTCTTCAGAACACAAAAGAAGATATTTTAAAGAAGGATGGTAACCGAACAACGGCGGTGCCCATTGACCTGCATTGGTTTTGTGTCCATATAATAGAAATGGGTACCAGCATTGTTTGGTTACCAACATTCTTCAAAATATATGTTTTTGTGTTATGCCGAAGAAGGAAAGCCATATAGGTTTAAAATGACAAGAGTGAGTGAATGATGACAGAATTTTCATTTTTGGGTAAACTATCCCTTTAATTGATTTCTGTACCTAATGTACAATCATTTGTATCTGTTTATAGGTCTCTTTAGGAATGCTGCACTCATTTTATTGCCAGCACTATTCAAAGAAAATGCCACTTTCCTCTACTGTGTGGATAGTGTAAGTATAGAGTCTTCTGTAGTTTCATTAACATTTGATGCACTTGACTTGAATTAAAGGAACTGTTTATGCAAATATAAAAATATTAGTCAGTCTACTCACCCTTATGCCAAATTTTTAAATGTACCCTTTAATTTACTCTCTCTTCCTTAGTCATAAGTTTTGGACTGTTTCTACTGCTATGTACTGTCATTGAATAGCACCCCAATTTTGAGTGCATCGATCATAAAGGAAATCTATACAACTCCAGGGTTTAATACTTGTCTTCTAAAGCAAAATGGTACGTACAATGGTACGTTAGTGAGAATAAAAATATTAAATTTGCCAAGATAGGTTACTATAATTAGACTATGTATAGATAAGAGAATAACATGCAATGGGGTGGCACATGAGCTCCACATTAATTATTATGAGTCTTGTTGGCCCTAGCTGTCATATCTGTGTTGTGTCATGAACGATTCAGTCACAAGAATGAAAGAACCAATGAGATTCCAAGTAATCAAAGTGGAGCTGATGTGGTAGCATGTTGAATGTTCTTCAGTCATCCGTAATGTTGACATTAAAACACATTACAAAGCTAGAAAGAGCCAGGATATTATTAAATATATCTCAGATTTTGTTTAAGTGAAGAAACAAAGTCATACACATAGGTTGGCTTGTTGGTGAGTAAATTATGGGGTAATTTTAAGTCTATTCGATGACATCTTTTAATTGGTGAAAAGCACTCAAAAGGTGAAATGTTTGTTTTACAGGAACCCAAAGGTCCTACACCCACCATTGTGTTTAATGGCTCTCCTGATCCCCTCAATGCTGAAAGTGTCAGCATTATAATGGACAACGTGACCATTATAAGAGAGGCAGACATCGACATGACACAGGCTGTGGAATGCCTTTTTGCTGTCTATTTTCTTTTCAATGTGCAATACCCGGTTCACATTAAGCACACAATGACTTTTATTCAAAAATACATGCTTAAACTTAGGCAAGAGCATGTCAAAAGAACACCAATACCTGTACTAAAAATGTACAGTCAACTTCTGTAAATTGTAGTGATATTTAATATGTTTTAATTGTTCATGTATTGTTTTTTATCTGTATTGTCAAATATCAGAAAATATATATTTTTTCTTGTACAGTACTTAACTTTTACATGTATCTCTGAAATATGTACATACAGTACATAAACAATCTTATTTATATTTAATGCAAAGCTGAAAATGCTTAAATAATTCACACTAAACAGTTGAATGTAATAAAACATCTTAAATGTAAAAAGGTTTTGCTGTCTAATACAGTATACAGAGGTGCAATTTTAAATGTCACTAATATTTTTTGTATAATCAATTGAATAAATTTATGAACTTTCTGGATTGATTATATTTTCTTATTCAATAATAATTATCTCGTTTAATAATAAAGAACCCTTAAATGGTTCTATATAGAACCATCTAACTTGGATTCAAAGAACCATTTGGGGTTCTTTTTATGGAACCCATTAAAATGGTTCTATATAGAACCATTTTGGAGTTCCATATATGAAGCGGGTGATAGAACCATTTCTGGTTCTAAATAGAACCATTTCTTATAAGAGTGTACTGAGAAAAATACCTTAGTTTTTTCTCGTGTAAGAGAAAAGTTTCCGAAGTAATTTGGATGATGTCACACATTGTGCTTCGATTTGCCAAGACAATCAAAGTCTTGACAACTCAAAAGTCAGATATTTCAATATGAACTCACAGTCATAGAAATATCTGGTAATTCCATCAAAAATTGTGATTAACAGGCCTGGAAAAGTTATACAAATGAACAAAATATTAAAATGTCATGGACATTTCTAGCTGGCTGCTGTAAATTTGTCTAGTTTTGCTCTGCTTTAAAAAAAAATATTTATTTGAGAACAAGTTGATACTCAAATGAAAAGGAACTTCCGAGTCAAGTCAAGTCAATTTTATTTGTATAGCGCCTTTCACAACACACATCTTTTCAAAGCAGCTTTACAGAATATCAGGCATTAACAGAATATAAAACTGTAATGTCTATAATGTTGACGAGTCATCATTGTGTAGTTTGATAAAATACGATTGTTAATCGTGTTTAAAAATAAGTAATTAAATAATAAATGTATTAATAACCCCAGTGAGCAAACTGAAGGTGACTGTGGTAAGGAACACAAAACTCCATTAGATGTTGATTAATGGGAGCATTGCTGGACTGGTAATCTGGCAAACCGGGCATTTTCCCAGTGGGCCGACTCACTTTGGGGCCGATCAGGGGACGGACTGGCCATCGGGAGAGCCGAATGGGCCGCGCTAAGCAAAAATGAGCTTCTGCAATATGCAGAAAGGACCACAATATGGCAATATGCAGAAAAGGACAGCAGTGTGGTCCATCCAAAATCCAAGGTTCAGACAATGGCATATGAAGTATCCCATGTCTTATGGTTGGAGTTGGCATCAGTTCATCCTCTGATGTCCATCATAATAGACTGAAGTCTATTATCACACAGTGACATGTAGCAGTGGAGTCCAACACACCATTCAATTTATTTGCAGTTATAAATCATGATCAATGTTTCTGGTTCCGGCAGACTGAACTAAAGCAGCCTAATTGTGAGTTGAAGGATAAATTAGGTGTATGCCTGAGCAATAGGCCTACAAGTTTCTTCTGGGTGTGTCCTATGAAATCACAAAATAAAAAACAGACGACATAAAGCAAATAGACCTCGTCTCAGTTTATTACTTTGAAACGTTTATAAAAAACATTGTTCATCCAGTGTTATTTTCGTCTGAAGAGACCTTAAGTTTGTATGTGCTGTTATACTTCATCAAATAGTTGCATGTGTGACTGTGACAGAAGGGTGCTTAACTAACTTTTTAATTAAAGACAGGCCTAGTTTGTTCGCCTGCAGGCCGAAAAGAGTGTCATGTTGACTGGAATAACCTGATATCTTTCAAAAACCCTTAATATTGAGTTTGACAGGTCATGTCACATGGTCAAACTTGATCTCAAACAGCTAGATGGCAAAGTGTGTGAGCTATTCCTGTTCCCAGAATTCACATAACCCGATACATTTGTTAAACATTGCACAAGTCGCCTTCAGGAAAACTTTTAATTCCTGCTTCTCAAATCCCATCTAATGTACTATGGCACACTGTAACATGAGTAGTAAATTATTAATGATGGAAAGCTATCAGATTATTTCAAAAGAAAACAAAACTGAAGGGCTTTATTGTCAAAATGACTGTATCAGTGCTATGTCCCTGAGCTGATGACACAGAAGACAGCTAGACACTGATTCACACACACTCAAAGGCTTTTTTGAACAAGAATTAGGACTGTCTGTGAATTGTTTTGCATGTTAAAGGGAGAGTTATCATTTAGTCCTGCTCATGTAATTCTACACCTGTATGACTTTCTTTCAACCATTGAAAAACAGCCATTTCTAGTTTCATCCTTTTTTATGATGACTTGTGTGATTGTGTTTTCACCGCTAACTCAGAGTTTAGATCATCTATCACACCCCACCCAAGAGTGACCACTTGGCTTTCACAGCTTGTCTTACTTAATGGTGAAAGACTGCCAAGTTTTAAAGCACACAACACCCCTCTATCCCAATGCATTTTCATCTCCATTAATCAGCAGAGGAAATCTTTTAATCTTTGGTGGTTCATTGCAGACTGAAGTGTTTTTCTGCTTGAAAGCTGCAATCAGAATTGCATGCATTATTTAAATGCTGATGTTTATGGATGGAGTGAGAGCAGGGCAGTCCTCCCACAAGGCAACGTGGCAATCAACATCAGGCCCTGCCTTTTTCACCCCAGAGGAAAAACTGGGAATCTCCCCATCTCCCATTCCTCTTAGGGGTGATCTCATAGAAAAGCACAAAACGCCCTTTTATCCTGACCTTTAAGTCTCTTGGCACATTGGTTGCATGGCTTAGGCATGTCAGAAAATCATTTGAATTTTTTTTTTTTTTGGGTGCACTCTGTTGATATTAAAGGAACAGTTCACCCAAAAACGAAAATGATGTCATCATTTACTCACCCTCATGTGTTCTAAAAAAATTTGACTTATCTTCCATGGAACACAAGAGGAGATTGTAGGCAGTGATAGTCTCAGTCACCATTAACTTTTATTGCATCTTTTTATTGCAACATTCTGTTAGCCAAATGTCAACTATTTTGAATACTTTTTAAATAAAACACTGACGTTTTTTTGTGATATATTTATGATATATAAATCTATAATAAAGTCATAAATAATTACAATATTTATGTTTCCTTAATGCTCTGTATGATAATTATCCTAATAAAAAGTGCTTGAGTAGCTGCCAAATGACTTGTAATCTAAATTTTGTGTTTATGAAAATAGTTTGAAAGCCCTTTTGAAAATTAAGGTGGACATATTTAAGTGATAAAAATGCCCCAGTAATTCAGAATGTGGGGGCCAAAAGTGCATGTGTCAAAAGCTAGGAAGTTTAATCAAGCTTGAAATCATGATCACCAAAGAGACGATGTACAGTGAAAAAGGGTTATTGCATTGTATGAACATACAGAGCTAAGATATTCTTCCAATAATTTTCTTTTTTGTTCAGCAGAAGAAAGAAAGTCATAAACATCTGGGATGGTATGAGGGTCCTTTTAAGGCTTAATTAAGATTGTCAGAACCTCAGAACCCCCCACCCAACATCACCCAAACTTATGCACCCTGCTTTTAGCCCCTCATGACTTTGTAGCTCTCTCAGATAGTTTACTCTTTTTCACCCCTTCTTCCTTTCCCCTCTCTCTCTCTGTCTGTTTTCTATTTTTGAGCATTTGACACTAACACATTTTTTTTTTTTTACGATAAAAAGTGGGGCCTCTCAAATTTGGGGGCCTTCTTCCAAGCCAAATTCCTGATTCCCCAAGTGCAATGAAGCATTGAATCAAGGCCTTGTAACTTGTAACTCTCCATGAAACCCCCCATGTACTTCGCAGTGGATATGATCACACATTCTTCTGAAGTCTATCAAATATTTACAGCCCTATAGCTTAGTTTTCAAATCTCTGTGGATGGAAAGTCAACCCGAAGGTCCTATTGTTACATCTCAATTTAGCTCACTATCAACACTAATAGTCTCGGAGTAGACTGCACATACTAATGCAATGACATCAGAGTTCAGCTTTATAACTGAAATGAACCTTAGGCTTATATGAAACAGCCCTTGTGGTTTTTTGTCACGCAGAAATACATTAAAAACTAGATTTTGTGCATAAATCCCCACCATGATACTAGGGTGTTTTGTGTGAATGTGAGGATGGTGAGGAAGGTGTTCCAAGTGGCTGCAACTACCTAAATATTTGTGTTTAAAAAAAAAGAAGATGCATTAACTTTTATTTAAAATGGTTCATAGGAACTGTCAAAGTAAACAGATTGACAAAAATGAAACAAATTTTCCTAATGCTACATATAGGCCTAAATAAATTGGTGAACCATCCAAAAGAAACTATTTGTGGTGATGGGGGCATGGCCGAGCGACGTTTGCAGAGAGCGAGGCCGGGAGAGACAGAACGGTAAGGATTGACACCTATGGGAAATCACCTCTAACAGCTGTTTTGTGTTTGCAGTGAGAGTGGAGAGGGAGAAAAATGGCAATCCTGACCATTGGAGGGGGGAGAGAAGCACGAAGATGTGTGTGACCGAGTGCACTTCTGGTGCTGAAAACGAGACCATTTTGGTGTTTATGTTGGAACTTCACCCAGCTCCCGCTTCCTCCTTCAGAAGAAATCTAGAGACCTGTCACAGTGTTGCCAAAACCTGGGAATTTGGAGGAAGATACGGAGGAATTTGGAGGAAGAGTCCTCTCCATTCGCCGATCTGATCAAGTCCCTCGCCAGCATCCACCAAATGCAACATCAGGCTTTGCTTGAGCTGTGCCAGGAACAGGAGCAGCGATTTCGGATTTCAAGCTCAAGGAGATGACTGGCAGGTGCTACAGAGCTTGATACCCCAGGGGGATCCCACCGGCACAACCTCTGCCACCATCTCCGCCATGACCCACTTCACTCTCGCCAAGTTGGGACCAGAGAATGACCAGGAGGAGTTCGTGGAGCTGTTTGAGCATGCAGCAAAAGCAGCAGGATGGCCAGAATCCTACTGGCCGGTCCACCTGCTGCCGCTGCTGTCGGGTGCAGCGCAACTGGCAGCCCAACAACTACCCGTTGCCAACCTCCTGGGGTATCGGGACTTCAAGCGAGCTGTCTTGCAATGGGTTGGCAGCAGCACAGAGCAGCACCACCTGCGCTTCTGCTTGCTGACGCTTGGCGAGCTCAGACACCTATTTTCCTTTGCTCAACAGCTCTCTGACTCCTGCCGGCATTGGCTGCTGGCAACCGAACGCGATGCCGTGGCAGTAGTCATCTTGGTGGTACTGGATCAGTACCAGATGGTAGTCAGTAGTCGGTTGATCAACCGACTACCGAAAGGGATGGCGGAATGGGTCCAGTGCCACTGCCCGACATCGCTGGACAAGGCGGTCCAGCTGGCTGAGGACCATATGGCGGCATATTAGCGGCAAGCCCTTTTCTTCTCTCTATCTCTCTCTCTCCTCCCTTTGTCCTGTTCCTGTTCGGGAAATGGGGAATTCCTATCCCAATACTGGTTCCCCGGCTCGTGGGCCTTTCCTAACCCTCTACGCTCTCCCCCACAGGCTGGTTCATTCACTGCTGTGGGTGTGAAGTCTGGGCTGGTCTGCTGGAGCTGCGGGGAACCAGGGCATTTCCATGACCGATGCCCCACGATGGAAGTGGAGACATTGGTTCGGATCCCCACTGCACCACAGGCCACCCCCGATCGAGCAGGAGCATACCAGAAACCTGTGAGCATTAAGGAGGGGTACATATCAAGCCATGGTGGATTCAGGTTGTAATCAAACCTCCATTCACAAAAGCTTGGTTCCATCCGAGGCTTTGGATACAAGCCGTTGGGTCAAGGTAAGGTGTGTGCATGGGATATTCATAATTACCCTTTAGTGATGGTCACTATTCAATTTCGAGGGTAAAAACATAGTATCGAAGCTGCGGTTAATTCCTGCCTTACCATCCACTAATCTTGGGAACAAATTTGCCAGCATTTACTACCTTATTAAGGGGAATGTGTGTGGATGTGTCCTGCAACAATGTGTATCGTTTGTGGTGTGTGACGCGCTGGCTGGGGAGGCAGAGCCAGGGCCATCTACGTCAGCTCCATGTCAGGAGGATGTGACAAGACCCTTCGGCATGCCTTTGACCAAGTGAAATTGATTGATGGTCAACACCTCCAGCCAGAAGTTGCACTTGCATATCCATATTTTTAATTATTAAAGATTGGTTGTATCGAGTGACACAGAATGCTCAGACAAAGGAAAATACAACCCAGTTGTTAGTACAACTGTAGCTCATTATAATCTGATTGTGGGTCACTTAGGCCAGGGAAAAACACTAGACCATCTGGCCCTTTTCTATTAGCCAGGCATTTGCGGGGATGTTCGCAGGTGGTGTGCGGCATGCCGTGAATGTCACCCCAAAAGCATCATTGCGCCCCCTTCCATTGACCAAGGTCCCTTTTGAAAGAATTGGCATGGACCTCGTCGGGCCATTAGAGCGGACGGCACGTGGGCATCACTTTGTGTTGGTTCTGGTGGACTACGCATTGCAATATCTGGAAGCAGTGCCTTTGCACAACATCTCAGAACATAGTTTTGCTGAGGCACTCTTCAGAATAACCTCCCAAGTGAGGATTCCAAAAGAAATACTCATTGATAAGTGCGCAACGTTTATGTCATGTACACTATGCAAACTGTACTAGTTATTAGGGATAAAATTGATTTGGACCAGTGTTTACCACTCCCAAACGGACAGCTTTATCGAACGATTTAACTAAAAATATGATTTGTATATTTGTGCATGAAGACGCTCAAAATTGGGACAAGTGACTCAAGTCCCTATTATTTACAGTACAAGGGTTCTCCCCATTAAAATTATTGTACATGCGTCAACCATAAAGCATGCTTGACGTCCTATGGGAAAATTGGGAGGAGCGACCTTCAAAAACTCCACACAGAATTTGACCCAGGCTCAAGAATGTCAAATGCCGGCTCTATAATAGGGGTACTCGGCAACGGGAATTTGCACCAAGAGATAAAGTCCATGTATTACTCCCCACATCGAGCTCTAAATTACTCACCAAGTGGCAAGGACCCTATGAGGTCACACGGCGAGTCTGGGAAATTGATTATGAGGTTAAACGAACTGATAAAGGTGGAGCACATCAGATTTACCACTTCAATCTCTTAAAACCATGGAGAGAGTCAGTCCTCGTGACTTTGGCGACAGTGGTTCCGGAGAGGGAGGAGCTTCACTGATCGAGTCACCCTGGTCACGTGTGGAGACCATCTCTCACTGTCACAAGTAATGGAGGTTTCCAGGTTGCAAGGAAATTAAAAAAAAAATTCTGCCCTCTTCCCAATCGTACAAATCTCAAAGAGGGCCATATCCCATATCGAAACTGCTCCAGGGGTAGTGGTATGCAGTCATCCCTACCAATTACCCGAACACAAAAAAAGTGGTTTGGGAAGAATCAAAGGCCATGCTAGATATGGGGATAATAGACTAATCCCACAGTGACTGTGACAGCCCAGTGGTGCTGGTTCCGAAGAGTGAAGGCTCAGTCTGGTTCTGTGTGGATTATAGAAGTCAATGCGTTGTCTAAATATGATGCAGTACCCAATGCCTCGAACTGCTTAATTGGTTAGTCATAGCTCGCTTTTATTTGACACTGCATTTGACAAACGGATATTGGCAGATCCCCTTAACTCCCATGTCCCATGAAAATACTTTGCGCGGTACCCTTTCAGTTTGTTCTGGGCCCTGGCTACATTTCTGCGGCTCATGGACATAATCTTCAGGCCACACGTCACTTAGGCCGACACTGATTGGCAGCGGCACCTGCAGCATCAGGGGGCTGTCATTAAGTCATTGAGATGGAAGGGACTCATGGCAAACCCAAAGAAGTGTGCAATTGGATGGGTGGAAGTACGGTATCTAGGCTTCCACTTGGGTCATGGGCAGGTGCAGCCCCAAATTGATAAGGCAGCAGTGATTGCAGCCTGCCCGAGACCTAAGACCAAAAAGGAGTTGAGACAGGATGGCCTGAGTCGGGCAATAGGGGTCTGTGATGATGGGGTATGGCCGAGCGACATTTGCAGAGAGTGAGTCTGGGAGGGACAGAACGGTAAGGATCGACAGCTGTGGGAAATCACCTCTAACAGATGTTTTGTTTTTGCAGTGAAAGTGGAGAGGGAGAAAAAGGGCAATCCAGACAGGGGACAGAGAGAGAGATGCCGAAGCTGTGTGTGTGACCTTGCACTTGTGCTGAAAAGAGAGACCATTTAGGTGTTTATACCAGGGCAGGACTGGGAAGAGAAATCGGCCCGGGATTTTACATAGCAACTGGCCCAAAAGTTATGTGGGCATATTGTGCCACCGTTTTGTGGTCCATTCTGCATAATGCAGAGGTTAATTTTAGCTTATCGCTGCCCTTTCGGACTGTTTCACGGCCGACCAACGGCCTGCTTGATTCTCCTGATCGCCAATCCGCCCCTGATCAGCCCCAAAGTGCGTCGGCCCACCGGGAAAATGCCGTTATGCCAGATTACCAGTCCAGCCCTGGTTTATACTGAAAATTATTGTTAAATAAAAGACTTACTTTGGACCTATATCCAGCTTCTGCTTCCTCCTTCAGAAGAAATAAAGAGACCTGTCACACTATTCATCTAAACATTTATGGATGTCCTTTTCCTAAGAAAGAGAGGATGGTTTAATTAAGCATGTTTAATTACTGCCTTGTTTGATTGGCAGTGTTGTGCGCAAAACAGTTTGTCTCCAAATTTAAGGGATAGTTCACTCAGAAATGCTAATTCTTTCATAATTTACACACCCTCATGTTGTTCTAATCCTGTATCATGTCAGGCAGAATGTTGAGGCACAGACACCATTCACTTTCCTTGCAACTCCTGTCCATACATTAAAAGTAAATGGTGACTGAGACTGATATTTTCCTAATATATCCCTTTGTGTTCCACTGAGGAAAATAAAAAACCTGAAAAAAAAAAACCTCTACACAAGTACTTGAATGCAGATGTAAGCAGTTGGCCACCAAATTTCCAATACATGGTCTGGTTAAACATGATCAACATACAGTGCGTTCTTGCATTAACATGGTGGGAACAAACCCCTGTACTCAAGGAGGCGACAGAGTTACAACAACCATGCCATTTAAGGGATAGTTCGCCCAAAAATGAAAATTCCCTCATCATTTACTCACACCCCACAAATTAAGATTTTAGAAAAATATCTCGGCTGTGTTAGTTCTTTCAATGCAAGTGAATGGTGGCCAGAACTTTGAAGGTCCAAAATACATGTAAAGGCAGCATAAAAGTACTCCAGTGGTTAAATCCATATCTTCAGAAGCAATATGATAAGTTTGGGTGAGAAACAGATCAATATTAAGTAATTTTTTTTACTATAAATATTCACTTTCACTTCCACATTCTACATTCTACTTCTGTTATTGGCGATTTGTATTCTTTGTGCGTATCGCCACATACTGGACAGGAGGAGAATTTAGAGTAAAAAAAAGGACTTAAATATTGATCTGTTTATCATCAACACCTATCATATTGATTCTGAAGATTTGGATATTCACTTGCATTGTGTGGACCTACAAAGCTGAGATATTCTTCTCAAATTCTTTGTTTGTGTTCAGCAGAAAAAAGAAGTCATACACATCTGGGATGGCATGAGGGTGAATTATTGGATGAACTATCCCTTTAAACTGCACAGCATGCAGGTAAGTTGCTATGAAAATATTGATTTTAACTGACTTAATCTGAAGCTAAGCAAGATTCTCTTCAAACTGTTGCCCCGCTTTGACAGTAGTTAAAATAAAATACTCACCATAGAAGCGGACATTTTACACTAAAGTTCAATGCTGAGAATGCAACATATACTTGTGTTGTGTTATGAATTGCAGTCTAAAATATTTTTTAACGTAACTTAACACAAAATCAACTTTGGAGCTTGAAGCGTCTGTGTTCACGTACTTGAGTAGAGTATCAGGGGTTTCAGCTTTTTGACATAGGGTGAACTACATCGCTTTAATACATAAGGTTAGTGGTTTGTTCAAATACGTAACCTGAAGTGTGAGCAATAGTGATAGTGAAGCCTTCCTAACAAGCAACACTGAGGAAATATACCAAGCTAGGCAACCATGAGAGAGGAGTTCCTGTGTGTCCAGGAGTTGCTTAAATATTGCTCTAAGAACAGGGGAGTCAGTGGGGGAGTATGTTCTCTCTGGTTCAGGACATCGGTCAATCATGGCGCCAGACTACAGTCATGTTTCATGGGCATGTTTCAACTCTCTCCACTACCTCCCAATCCAGCACTACCCACACACATACTTAAAAAGAGATACTCAGATCATTTTGCTGATGTATAAATGTGGCAAGGTCACTCTACGCAATGAGTTTGTCACTATTTGGCTGGAGCTCTTCCTGTCGTCAGCTAAAACAAACCCAGCCAAATCTACACTCTGCATTCACTTCTGCTGGAAAATCCCAAGTTTCCGGCCCGTCAACTGGTCGCCTGCTGTTTCTTTTCTTTAAATTTTTTCTCCTTCTTTGTGTTCCACCTCCTCCATTCCACTGTGTCTGTGCCAGATATGTGCAGCTCCACTGCGTGGCTTGTTGTATTGTTTAGGTTGCCTGCGATTCAGAACAGGACATGTCAACACCACAACCTTCAGAGACCGCAGTCCAATACAGCTGGCTGACAAAGATAGAGTGAAAGAGAGAATAAAACAGAATGGTTGTGGAGACAAAGAGAAATATTTGAATTAAGATTGAGCCTCTACAAGGTTCATACCTATGTTTCTATTGTTGTACTTTACATGCAAGGACATTTTGTTTAGCTTTATATACTGTAGTATAGCTTGACCTTGAATTTGCAATGTGAACATTCTCCACATGCACGTATACAGGTAGTTGAAAATATGTTTAGTGGTGGCACCTCAGTCACCATTTACATTTATTGTAAAAAAAAAAAAAAAAAAAAGATGCAATGAAAGTGAATGATGATGGAGGCTGACAATCTGTCTAACATTTCCTTTTGTGTTCCGTGGAAGAAAATCATTCAGGTTTCTAACATCTGAAGGTGAGTAAATAATGACAGAATTATAATTTTCAGTCTAACTATCACTTAAGAGCTTTGGTGATCCTTTGTGTAGAAAACATACCACAAAACACACTCCATTTTTTGCTGAGATGTTACTGTTTAGAGGAAGTCATAGTCATTGTCCCAGGAGGACACTTGAGAGGCCTGTTTGGTCACCTTCGTTCATCTGATGTTCATTATAGGAACTGATCTAATCTCAGCGGGACATATCTGGCACAAACAAGTCCATGAAAAAAGTATTTTGGGTAACTAGCTGACGCCTGTGTAGCAGGACGGTGCTTGGGAAGGCCCCTGTCCTGCTCTGCTGGCTTGGGATTGAGGTTACATGTTGTTAAAGGGATCGTGTCATTCCAAATCTTCATGACTTTCTTTCTTCCATGGAACGCAAAAGGAGATGTTAGGGCAAAACTTTCAGTCACAGTCACTTGCATTTTATGGAAAAAAGAGCAATGGAAGTGAATGGTGACTGAGACCAACATTCTGCCTAACATATCCTTTTGTGTTCTGTGGAGAAAGTTAGGTGTTTGGGAAAACAAGAGTGTGAGTAAATGATGACAGAATTATTGTATTTTTGGGTGAACTATCCCCTTAAATGGTTTGGGATGGAGGGTACAAAGTGTTACAGAGCACATGGAACGTCATGAGCGAATACATTTGCCATATAAAATTATAAATAGCATATAAAGATTTGAACAAACATTTTCAGAACAGGAAGACAAATTAGTCCATCATTTTTGGACCCCGAAATTAAGAATTGACACTCTGTTTTTAAAGGGGCCCACCAAAATCTGTCAACTAGAGTTGATGGGAGTAACCGAATAGCTCTTTAAATCAGATGGCAAAAAAAAAAAAACGAAAAATGTCCAACCCCAGAGAAGCACAATACACAGAATACCCCCTAGACTTTCAAAATGGGACCGGATTACAACCACAATCAAATACAATCCGAATAGTTCATGTTTTCCAGAAAAAGAACAGCGCAACATTACAACAGAACAATACATGAATCTATATGCAACTAAATAAGAATACGTTTTTCAAAACAAAACCGGTAGGCCTAACCCTTTTCAATATGGTTGTGTCTAAATAAGTTACACAAACTAACAATGAACAATACTTTTATAGCACAAATTAATCTTGGTTACTCTTAATTTCAACATATAGTAATGCACACTGTAAAATCGTATTAGTTGACACTAAGATTTTTAAGGCAACTGGTTTGCATGCTTTTTCTTAGTAAACATACTTATTTGGCTAAAGTAAAGTAAATGAATTATTTAAATACAGTTTACTAGTTACAATAAGCTTAAAATGTTTAGGTCACTGTGTCAAGTTAAATATAGTTTAATACTCAATCTTTAAACACATCTTGAGATCCCTTGGTTCTGCAGTACTTAAGTGATCTTCTACCACACTATATTCCATCATGTTCATTATGATCGCAAAGTTCTGGCCTGTTAATAGTTCCTAGAATATCAAAATCCACAAAAGGAGGTAGAACCTTTTCATATTTGGCTCCTAAACTATGGAATATTCTTCCTAACACTGTTCGTGATGCAGACACACTCACTCAGTTTAAGTCTAGACTAAAGACTCATCTATTTATCCAGGCATAAACCTAATTTATACTTCAACTCACAATTAGGCTGCTTTAGTTATAGGTCTACCGGAACCATAAACCAGAAACACTGATCATGATCTATAACTCTGCAATAAATTGAATGGCATCTATGCAAATATTATTTTATTTGTTTTCCTGTCTCAACCTTGGGACTCCTATCCTGAGGTCACCAGAACCGGCTGGATCCAGCTCCATCCCTGCTTTGTGTTGGACTCCACTGCTACGTGTCGCTGAATGATGATGGCTTATAGCAACCGGTGCCAGTCAAACATCACTTCAGTCTATTATGATGGACTTCAGAGGATGAACTGATGCCAACTCCAACCATAAGACATGGGATACTTCATATGCATTGTCTCACCTAACCTCACTGAAATTACCGGCCAGGTTGAACTGCGTTTCACATCCCTGAACTCTGCCTACATCACCTCGGTCTGTTGATGGACTACGATCTTGAAATGGAATGCATAGACTAACAATTGCCAACAAAAGCCTTCATCAGCCAATTAACAAGGACAATTGCATCTATGTGAACTTCTGCAGTTAATCCATGATGGACTTCAAAGATATTAAACATTCATCTTAAAGTTCAAACTAAATCTTTGTTTCAACGCTGACCCTTAGTAATTGCACAGGAAGATGTAATCACCTGCTGGGCATTGCTGCCTGTCGCACCTCCTCCAGTGCCCATGGGTCAGCTGCAGGGTCATCAGCCAGAAACCACCGTTCACCGACGTTTCGCTCCTTTAATTCTGGAACGTCTCCTGGTGGCGGAGCAGTGACAGGGACGTCTCCCTGTCACCCCCTGCAGCTGATAGCTGTTCTCCCTGCTGCTGTAATCTGGGGTTAGATGTTCTTCCCCCAACTCCTATCTTTCCTCCTCAGCCAGAGCCAAAAGCTACCTTTCTCTGCCTCCTCTGCCAGATCCTTTGTTGCCCTCCTTAGCCTCCCTCCGGTCACTCCTGCTTCCCTCAAGAGGCGTATGGTTGATACCCCAAGGAAACCTCGGCATCCAACCTCCACTGGGTGGATGGTCGTCTTCCAGCCAGCCTCCCGGCACTCGGCAGCGAGCTCTGAGTACTTGGCCTTCTTCCGTTCAAAGGCGGCCTCGATCCCCTCCTCCAGTGGTACAGTGAGCTCGATGAGGTGCGTCGATCTCGCCTTGGTTGACACCACTATGTCTGGCCGGAGAGATGTGGTGGTTATCTCCGTGGGGAACCGGAGCTGCCTATCCAGGTCCACCCTCATGTCCCACTCCTGGTTGGGGGAGAAGGGCCTTGCTGTTTCTCTTGATCTGGTGCTTCTCCTTACCCCTCCTTCCGACACGAAGATGGTGGGGTCCTCTACTGATGGTGGTTGTTTACTACCCTGTCGACACTCCCCAAGTACTTCGGCTAGCTTTCTCAGGACCTGATCGTGGCGCCATCTGTAGCGTCCCTGTGAGAGAGCGATCTTACAGCCTGCCAAGATGTGCTGGAGACTTGCGTTGGAAACATTGCAGAGTACGCAGGATTCTTCATTTCCAAACCACTGGTGAAGGTTCCGAGGGCAGGGAAGTGTGTCGTAGGTTGAACGAATAAGGAAACTAAGTCTTGCCTGTGGGATTTTCCACACGTCTGACCAACTGATGTTCCGGTTCATGATTCCCTCCCAGGTTATCCAGCTTCCTTGTCGACCCTGCGCCACGGCCTTGATTTTATAGCGATCTTCCTCCATCCTCGTCACCTCTGCTACCACCATCTCTTTCCTTTGCTTGCGATTGGCCTTGGACCAAAAGCGTGGCGTCTCTCCCCATCCTAGACCTGCTCTTCCTACCTGCACTCTGCCCATAATCTCCCGGTGTTGTAGCCGACCTTGATCGACCTCGGTTTGGGCATTCCACTTGCGGCCAGTAGGAACCTTGGCATTTGCGTTCCTTACTGATTCGTCTGTGGACTCCCTCAGCTCGAGAACCAGCCTGGTCTTTTCTTGCATGTAGCCCAACTGTATGGACTGCAGTGGCAGCTGCAGCATGTTTTATCCAAATAGACCGGTTTCAGATAGGCACCGTGGCAACCCCAACCACTTTCGTATGAATGAGTTGGCTTTTCCGTCCATCTTACTTATGGTTGATGAGGAAATCTCACTCATTTTCAGGGGCCACATCACCCTCCTGTAGAGTGTAAACTGGTAGCACCAGACCTTAAACTTCCCGGGGAGTTGGCTTTGGTCGATCCTTGCCAGTCCGTCAGAGAGCTGCTTCATGACGGTTTTCCCCATCTGTTTGTCAGATAGGTCTGCAGTATACTGCCTCCCCAGGCTTTTGATCGATTGCTCTGATAGAAGTGGGAGTTTTTCCCCTCCAATGACGAAGATGGTATTGTCATTTCTGACTCCTCTCCTGATGGACAAGCTCCGAGACTTGGAAGGCTTGATTTTCATTCTTGCCCATGACATCAATTCGTCCATCCTCTTCAGCAGTCTTGTTGTGCATGCTGCTGTCTGAAGGAGGCTGGTGACATCATCCATGTAACTCCTCAGTGGGGGAAGCCTCTTGCCAGTTGGGAGTTTGATCCCCCCAACCATTTGCCTTGCCCCGATGAGGATTATCTCAAAGGCTGCTACAAACAGTATTGGAGAAATAGTACACCCCATCGTGATTCCTACTTCGAGCCGCTGCCATCCGGTGGTGAAGTCCTGGAGGGAAAAACACATCTGCAAGTTGCTAAAGTACTGAGCTACCAGGCTCTTGACGCAGGTGGGCATGTGGAAGAATTCCATGGCATAGTTGACCAGCTGATGCGGAACTGATCCGTACGCGTTGGCAAGGTCAAGCCAGATGACATGCAGGTCGGTCTTCTCCCGCTTGGCCTTCTGGATCTGGTCCCATATCATAGTGGAGTGCTCTACACATTCTGGGAAACCTGGAACTCCTGCCTTCTGGCAGTTGGTGTCAACATAGCCGTTCTCGAGCAGATAGTTAGTCATCCTCCTGGCTAGCACTGAGAAGAAGTTCTTCCCTTCTACGTTCAGTAGTGCAATGTTCCGGAATTGGCTAATGTCTTTGGAGTTCGTTTCCTTAGGTATGAAGACTGCTACCGCTCTTTGCCACTCAGATGGAATGATTTGCTTTTTCCAGGCAGTTCTCATCAGATACCATAGCAGCTCTAGTACCTTGGGGCAGTTCTTATAAAGCTTGTAGGGGACCCCATTGGGACCAGGTGCGGAAGAGGACCTTGCCTTCTCCACGACTTGCCTGACTTCGCTGAGCTTAAGGGGCATCATGTTGAACTCAACCATTGGCTTTGCCGGCTGAGGCACGTATCCTGGAGTTCCTAAAGGGACGCTCCTTTGTGGATAACTGTACTGCTCTTTGACATGCTGCTCCAGTTTCTCCTTGGTGGTTTCGAGCCTGCCACTCTTCTTTTCCTCCAGTAGTTGCCTGGCATGCTTGAAGGGATCCTTGAAGAAATTGGCTCGCTCTTGCTGCGCTTGCGGCTGGCTGCGCTTGCGGATGCGTTCAGCTCTGCGAAGCCCGGCTAGCCTTTTCCGGACCTCCTCCCACAGGACTTTCAGACCCTCTCTCTCTGCGTGGGTTGCCTTCCTCCAGTTCTTGCGGAGTTGCCGACGCCTTTGCACAAGTTGGAGGATTTCCCTTTCCCTCCTTCCCTTCTCTCTCCTGGCGGTCCTCTGTTTGGAGACAATTTCGCCAAACTTGTCTTTACAGGTCTGGTATATTATGTCTCCAATCAGGTTAAGCTTAGTCTCGCCCCCTCCTCGCAGTGATCCCTCTAGGGTCTTGATCAGGTCCAAGTCCAAATTACGCCATGCCTCTGCTTCATTCGACTTCGGCCACTTCAGCTTGCTCCTTCTGGCTGGTTCTTTGGTCTCTTCATTTGGCTCTGTTCTGTCTAACGTGTTGGGGACTGGGCCTTCATGCTCATGTGGAGGCTCAGCCTCCACCAGGGGACCTTCCTCTGTGACTCTCATGCCTTCAGCAACGTCAGGTCCTTCGGCTCTGTGGTTTTTTCCCTGGCTTTTGGTCCTTCTTGTCTCACCTGCTAACGCAGTGCAAGGTTGCTGTTGGCCTTTCTGTCCACACTTCGCTTTCCCCTGATGGATCCGTAAGCCTCTAAACGTGGTCATTTTCTCCCATCCACATGCACACTTTCGGAGGGTCTTCTCCTCGTTTACTGGAGTTTTGGTGTTCTCGTTGTCCATGTTCATTGCCGTCGTCACCGTGTGGTCTGTCCTGTTGGGCCCATCTTTCGTCCCACCTCTCGGAGGGCCCGCGGGTTGTTTCTCAATATGTTTCTTTGTAGTTAGGTTTGGGTGTCTCTCTCGCGAAAGACTAGTGGGTTAGGTAAATAGCCACCCACTCCCGGTTTCAACACTGACCCTTAACACTTAGTTTAATCATTTTAAACCATGACTTGAACTATACATAAGTAATATTGGCATTATATTCATGATGTTATCCAGAGGGGAACTGGCCCTCACAGAGAGTCTGGTTTCTCCCAAGGTTATTTTCCTCCCATTGAACATCTTATGGAGTTTTGTGTTGCTTGCCACAGTCACCTTCAGCTGTTGTGAAAGGCGCTATACAAATAAAATTGACTTGACTTGACTTTAGATCGCATTTGCGCTCCTTCGAGTGTTTTGAACGCAAGAACGTAATGCATGTTTGTGTTGTTCTGCCTACTGAAGGTTTTCTTCACTGTATAAACTGCACGTTGCTCATACAGCTGATATTTCACTTACTGCCCTCTGGAGTAAACAGGTGGTACTACATTTGCATTTCTCAGGAATCTTCCTTATTATGGTCCTTGGGCATGCGATTAATTGCGTACATTTTTTTAGCACGTTATTTTTTGTCAAATTAATCGCACTGAATTAACGTGTTAAAACGACAGCCCTAATATATATGAGAGATTATTTCCAAAATGTGACATTTCAAGGACTGTTTAATTAGGAACACTGATTTTTTTAAATTAATGACAACTTTAGTGTTTAGAGAGTAGCGGTAACGTAATTAAAAATAGTAAGAATAGCAAAATATAACGCTTAAGTCAACTATTTTTTATTCGAGGTAACAGTATTCACAGTGCATTTTTAAAAGTAAAAGTTGCATATGATCACATTAGTTTATGCATTATGAACAAACATGACAACATGATCAAACGGGAAGTCGGCATGTATTCCTACAGAATGTTCCAGTACCTCTCTCTGGGTTCATTCAAAAACACTTCCCGTTTCAGCCACTGGGGGCAATGTATCGGTATTTCGGTATATTCAAACTTCGGTAAGCACAGACCAAGTTTACCTGGTCTACCCTTGCCAAATCACATTGAGATCGGTCTCCTTTTTATAAATTAACATTAGCCAGTATTAATAAATGATGTTAAAAATGATGTTCACTGATAGTTCATGATAGCTTATTGATTTACAAATATCAACAAAAAGAACCTTATTGTAAAGTGGTACCACAAAACTCAAATTGATTTATTTTACAAAGCATGATCTTATGGGGAGAAGTTTTATGCTTACGGTAACTTTCACAATAATTAAATGTGATTGCACTTATCAGAAATGAAAAAAGAAAGAGATTCTTTACATCCATAGCTTTTACAGGAAAGTACAACGTTCATGCAGCATTTCCTTGATAGTGCTGCCCCGCCTCCATGTTTTTTCATATTACAGAGTGAAGAAATTCTGCCTCAGCTTTTGTCTCGAGCTGCAGTAACACACGCAATGGTCAGCATGACAAGCTCACACACCATGCAGTACATCGGACTTTTATTGCTGGCTGCAATTCTCCTCCAGACAATAGCCGTGGCTGTAACTTTCATATACTTTAGCAACGTTTTAACGACGGTAAGGGCCGTATACATTAAGCTATTTTTCTCTCTCAATGCACGAGACGTATCTACATAATCTTTTTACAACGTTTTCTGAATGCTTTGTTGTGCATGTTGCGACATTGAAATGCAATATTTCAGAGCGAATTAATGCTTTATGCACAGTTTCTAGGTTAGAGAAAATGGAGTTGCTTGCAGAGGTTTATGTGCTTGCAATTTTGTTTAGTGGAAAGATGTCAACAGGTCGCTCAGTGGAACCTGAAGTACAAGTTAAGCAACCGCAGGCAGGCCAATCAATGACAATACAACTGAATGCTCGTGTATATATATATATATATATATATATATATATAGTATGCAAAAAAGTATGCAGGTGATGATAAATGTTTTTTTTTATTTTTTTTTTTTTACATAAGATAATAATGAATATGTCAAGCAATTGTCTTCATTTATTCTTTATTTGATTAAATAAATAATATGAACCAAATGTGCTACATTGTGTACAATTAGAATATAGTAATTATCATGTTATGCAAATTATAATTTGATGATTGTAATTTGATTATACATAAACAGATAAGCAAATTAACTATTCGTTTTTACATTCTATAATGCAAATTATAATTTGATAAAAATGCACATGATGGCCTCATGTTGCAATTCATATTTACAAAAGATAATAATTAAATTTTCAAGCAATTGTAATTTATTTATAAAATAAAAACACATGCAACGTCCTCGTATTTGCATCTTATGTAGGCCTATGCGAAACAATCATTCTGATTTCATGCAGTTAGAAAATACTTAACTGGGACATAACGCTAGCTATAAAAGATACACTTTTTACCTCGTCCTTTTTTTTAATACATAATGCTCAACTTTTAATACATAATACTTTGTCTAAACTGTTTGCATGTTTTATTCACAGATGAAAGAAACCTTCTCCAAGAGCAGTGTTTCGTGCTTGATGCGCGCCAACCTCAGGACGATAAAGGGTCTGGAGTTAAACGCGGTGGAGGGAAAAGACGACCCCTGCTGGCAGGTCACGCAACAGCTCCACTTTCTGATTGAAAAGGTATCCGCTTCCGAAGGGGGCCGTTAAGTCATAAAGCTGGCCAGGGGACAGACAATGAGTCCATTTATGGCTAGGATCATTTTTCCTTTTTTAATTAATATTGGAATTTTCTTCATTTTTTTTTAAATCTTAAGATGAATACAAATTAAGGATAAGCATTTATTCAATATAATGCAGAAGAATGTCTCATTGTGAGATTTGAAATGTAGGCCCAATGCAATTTTTATTCTAATAAATGTTTTATTTATTTCTCTTTTGTTTTACAGTCAATGTCCAGTCATTATCAGAAAGAAATATCATCAGCTGTCAAAGGTAAAGTTATAACTGTCTATAATTAGAATACAATTGTCCAAACACAATTTTGTCATGAATAATTTGACATGAAAGGCATAATTTAGCCACAAATGACAAATCTGTTATCATTTACTCCAAACCCATATGACTAACACAAAAGGATATATTAGTTATAATGTTAGCCTCAGTCACAATTCACTTTCATTGCATCTTTTTTTTCCATGCAATGAAAGTGAATGGTGACTGAAGCTATCATTCTGCCTAACATCTCCTTTTGTGTTCCAAGAAAGAAAGAAAGTCATGCAGGTTTGGAATATTGGATGAGGGTGAGTAAATTACATTGTTTTGGTGAACTGTCCCTTAAGGCTAATTTTTACGATTTTTACAGATGAAGTCTCCCGTGTACTTCCTTCATTGGTGATTCAAGACCAAGACGATTCCCCTCGGCCTAAGATCGCAGCACATGTGACAGGCAGCTATATTCCCGAGACTGAAAAAGATGGAGGGGGTATGTATCTTATTACAAGAAAAGCTCAATTAAATCAAGTGTAACTTTTTTGATACCTGCTGAAGTTAAAATTTTGATCTTAAATATCAACTTTTCATGTACTGATTTGTAACAGCCTTACTGATAGATAGATATATATAATGACCAAAGGAGAGTTTTAACATCTCAATAACAACTCAAGCGCATTTATCTATGGGTCATAGTCCATGTTCACCTGCTCCATAGGGGTAAAATAAAAGTACTCTGATCTATGCTGACTGATTGGCTGAAGTCCAAATCAGATAGAAAACCACATAACTATGCAACACTCTTGCACTGAATAATTTTTTTTTATGTAAGCTTCCTTGAAAAGAAGCTCATAAAACCTTGTCAGCTTTTATGTAGGTCAAAGGAGTATTTACAAGTTCCTCTAAAGTCCCACCACAAAAGTTTCATCATATCTCTATGGCAATTTGCCTAAAACAAAAAGTATGTTTGTAAGTTGAGCCGAGTCTTTGACATCCACCTCCGTTCCCCTGCCAAACTCTGAAACAATGCAGCTTTTCTGTCAAAAGACCCATAATCCTTCTCTTTGGCTTGACAATGCAGGTCTACCGAACAGGAAGGTCTACGGCCAGAAGATCCAATCGTGGGAATCTGAAAAGGGTCTGGCTTTCCTCCAGAATGTTGAGTTAAGTGACGGAGAATTGGTGGTGCCACAGGCTGGCCTCTACTACATATACTCCCAAACTTACTTCAGACACACACTAATCGAGGAGGATAAAAGTGATAAGGAGGAAGAAGAGGGCATGTCTGGCGAGTCTGTTCGGGGCAAACCAATGTTACAGTACGTTTACAAAAAAGTGAGCTCGTACCCAGTGCCTATTCTGCTAATGAAGAACGCTAGGACGACGTGCTGGTCCCGAGACTCTGAATACGGACTTTATTCCATCTATCAAGCGGGGCTTTTTCAGTTAGGAGGTGGGGACAGGGTGTTTGTAACGGTCAGCAATGTGAGCACTGTCGACATGGACGAGAAGTCGAGTTTCTTCGGTGCATTCTTGGTAAGCTAAGCACAAAAGTGATGCACATTGGAAAAACGCTCATCGCGGTTTGTTTGAGTGCCACTCTGCAAGATGAGCGACAAGACTCAGCTTGCTCGGTATTTTACCACTGCTATCTTTGAAAGGCAGCCAAATGCCTTAAAACATTTGGATGTGATCGCTGAGATGTACTGTCTTTTGCCAAAACATTTAACCTTGATTGATGAGACGTTTGAAAGATGCAAATATTTGGCACTTTTTTTCAAACTCATCCAGCAATATATCAGTTTCTAGGGGAAATGTCGTTGGAATGGAATGCCCTGTGAAAGTAGAGGCAAGAACTCATCACATCTGCCTGCAGGGGCAAAGAAAAGCGATGGGCTTGTCAGGTTATTTGGATGCAAGTTGTTTGGACGTGGTGGATCACTTTGTGTGTCTGTTTGGGCAGGAAAGGTGTGACTATTACTACAAGCTTTAAGCTTTTTCTGCTTGCTTCCATCTTCCTCCTCCTGTGACTTCATGTAGCAATTTAATTTTCTTCATATGTGTAAAAAGCAGAACCAAACTGCATATTGGGATGTTGAAATACAGGAAAAGAGATTTTTTCATTGTTTCAGCTTTAAAGGTTATGTGTGTAATTTGTAGCGTCACCAAACAGAATTGCACAATTAATTACTTGTTCTGCTGAACACTCCACCCATCTTCCATTTGTTGGACAAACAGATAGTCCCACCACAAACTCACACAATTGGTTGCTGCGTCGTGCTGGTCGGGACGCTCAAACATACAGAACGATGTTTTGAAAGAACCAAAGAGCCACAGTGTTCTACTTTTTGGCAAAATCAACCTACAAATTCAGCCATTCTTATGCTTCTTACGACTACTTTTATACTGTAGAATATTGAATCTACTTATTAAGCTGGGATAGGAGAAAGTATTTTAACACTTCACCTTTAAGAATGGCCCAAACTTACACAGTTTTGTGATTTAATGACTGTATTTTATAAATCATTTCTTGATTGTATACTTGTGGTATTGTGATTGTCAGTATCGGCACTATTACTTTGTGTCTGGATGTGTGAGTACAGTATGTGTGTTATTTTTACTACATAATTCATTGCGAATGTTCACCAGCACTCCTGTCATTTTGGTCAGCATGAATCTTTTACTGAAGATAACCTAAATGTGAAAATCACTGTGACGTTAGCTTTAAAATGGTAAATCGTCTTGTACATAATTGTTTTTGTATATACATTTACCAATGCCAAACACATACTGACGAATGTACAGACATACAAATGCTACACCTGAGACCACACTAAATAAAGTCTTTACACCATTCTGCTGTCTGAATTGCACAAAATCTTCATCATTTAGTACAGGAATGTCAAACTAGTTTATTAATAAGAGTTGTAGTATTTAATTTGGTAAATCTAAAACTCTTAACTGTACTTGTGGGTATTACTACACACTGAATTCGGTTCTCCACTTATGGATATTTTGTATTGTTTAGTGTGTGTTTAATTCTTAATTTAAAAGGATAGTTCACCGCAAAATGATAATTTTCTAATAATTTATCTCAAACTTGTATGATTTTCTATCTTTAGCGGAACACAAACAAATATTTTATAAACAGTTTTAAGCTCCAAAAATGTCATAAATTCAGCATAAAGGTAATCCATATGACTGAAGCAGAAAAGAACAAACTGTATCTTCTTTTTCACTATAAATCTTGACATCTGCAGTCTCCTTGGTGATCATCAGAGAAGTTCAGTCACACTTCCTTGCGCTTCACTCATGCGCAGAGTCCTGCACACGATCGTATGGATTTAGAAGACATGGATTAAACCACACAAGTTTTTTAATGCTGTTTATGTCCTTTTTGGAGCTTAAAACTGTTTGTCCCCATTGACTTGCATTGTATGGATAAGCAGACATACAGATATAGGGGCCAAAGGTTTGGAATAATGTACAGATTTTGCTGTTTCGTAAGGAAATTGGTACTTAAATTAAACAAAGTAGCATTCAACTGATCACAAAATACAATCAGGACATTACTGATGTAAAAAACAGCACCATCACTATTCACGATTTTTTATCAAATCTAGACAGGCCCCATTTCCAGCAGCCATCACTCCAACACCTTATCCTTGAGTATTCATGCTAAATGTATAATTTGGTGCTAGAAAATCACTTGCCATTATATCAAACACAGCTGAAAGCTATTTGGCTCAATAAATGAAGCTTAACATTGTCTTGTTTTTTTTTGTTGTTTTTTTAGTTGCCACAGTATGCAATAGACTAGCATGTCTTGAGGTCAATATTAGGTCAACAATGGCAAAAAAAAAAACAGCTTTCTCTAGAAACTCATCAGTCAATCATTGTTTTGAGGAATGAAGGCTATACAATGCTTGAAATTGCCAAAAAAAAAAAAAAAAAAAATATGAAGATTTCATACAAAGGTGTACACAACAGTCTTCAAAGTCAAAGGACAGTTGGCTCTAACAAGGACAGAAATAGATGTGGAAGGCCAGATGTACAACTAAACAAAAGGATAAGTACATCAGAGTCTCTAGTTTGACAAATAGACGCCTCACATGTTATGAGCTGACAGCTTCATTGAATTCTACCCGCTCAACTCCAGTTTCATGTACAACAGTAAAGAGAAGACTCAGTGGTGCAGGCCTTATGGGAAGAATTGCAAAGAAAAAGCCACTATTGAAACAGAAAAACTAAAAGAAAAGGTTAGAGTGAGCAAAGAAACAGACATTAGACAACAGATCATAGGAAAGAGTGTTATGGACCGATTAATCGAAGTTTGAAGTTTTTGTCTCAAACAGGACAATGTATGTGAGACTAAGGGTGAACGAAAAGATGTTGGAGGAATGCTTAACACCATCAGTCAAGCATGTTGGAGGAAATGTAATGGTATGATAGTGCTTTGAAGCTGGAAAAGTTGGAGATTTATACAGAGTGCAAGGAACCCTAAACAAGGAAGTATATCATTCCATTCTCCAACACTATGCCATCTTTTGAGGTCAGAAATGAATAGGGGCCAATTTCTTAATGCAGTAGGATAACGATCCTAAGCATCCTTCTAAGTAATGCAAAAACTATTAGGGGATGAAGCAGTCCTCAGGAGTACTGATGGTGATGGACTGGCCTGAACTTAACCCCGTTGAGCTTTTGTGGGATCAGCTAGACTGTAAGGTGCATGAGAAGTGCCCGACAAGACAGCCATATCTAATATGGCAAGTGCTACAGGAAGTGTGTGGTGAAATGTCACCTGAGTATCTGGACAAACTGAGAGCTAGAATGGCAAGGATCTGTCATTGCTGCACATGGAGGATTTTTTTTGATGAGAACTCTTTGAACTAATTAAAAAAGATCTGAACATATTTTTTTCAAATTGTAATAGTCATTTTTCATGTTATTAATGTCCAGACTATATACATTGTAATCAGGGTAGCGTTGCACCAGCTTTCCGTAAGGTCTCACTTAAGTTGAGACGTAAAGTTCAGGGCTTAGTAACTACTAGTTAGTTTGTAACTAAGTCAGTGCTTAATTTGATTGCACCACCTGTTCTTAAGGCAAGACTTATCTAGTAAGACATAAGCTCTCTGTAAAGTGATGCATAGTACAATAGCATAATATGATGTTTACCTGTATTGATCCAATAAACAGCCTTGAAATTTGTACAAAAAAGTGTTAAAAAGTCATGCATTTTATTTTATCTTGTTACAGATGATGTTCAAACCTTGTTTATAGTAATAAAATATATTAATTTTACATAATAAAAGTAGATTTAATTCATATAGCCTATGTAAACAATATTGTTATTATTATTATTTTTAATTGTATTAGTAATTTTCTTGTTATTAATGTCCTGACTACACATTTCCATAAGAGCAAAATCTGTACATTATTCCAAACTTTGTCCCCCAGTGTATATCCTCGGAAAGTCATTCGAGTTTGAGACTGCATAAGGGTAAACTATACCTTTAAACACTGTACATTATGTTATTATGTGCAAGCTTTATATTTCAATTTAGGACTGTTTCTTTTGGTATAATTGCAGGTGGTTGTACATTTTTAAAGGATATAAGTGCAGGAAAATCTCAAATGACACCTATATTTTTGAGAAGAGGTTGTGTATTATTAAAGGTACCTTATCACCATTGAGTAAAATTGAATGGAGACTGTTTACAATACTCTTAATATATTCCAAATGTTTGTTACCATCTGTTGGAACTACAACATTATCATTTTAAGTCTGTTTTTCATTTGAACTACGCTCAATTTTCGGTCAAGTTTTAAAACACCTCAAAAGCAATGCAGCTGTCTACACTCGAAGCGTCCGATGCGTTGCGTCGCGCGGACAGTAAACAGATGCTCCGTAGCCACTTTATCATCCTGAAATACTGACCAAATATTATACGTTTGAATGTTTTTGCCATAAATGTACATATAAATACGTTTGTTACATATTTAAATTCAGTCTGATTTTCAGTCTGACTGCTCCATTAAAGCCAGCACGTGATGTTTCTTATCACTGGTCTAATTAATTATTATAAATAATTATTGTGTCCATCCACATGTATACGCAGCTTTTGCTACAGTGATATTACAATAATAATTATATAATAAATAAATTAGTATTTATACCAGTGGATTTCCGTTGAAAATAAAGAAGAAAACATGTTATTTTTCCTTGCTGAAGTCTACTCAAGCTCACAGCTGATTGGTCCGTGGTCCGTGTTTTCTGTACGTCATTTAGAAAGTTCACTCCACCGTCACGCTTTTACACGCATCAAATGCCATTTGTCTGTTGCCCCCTTGTGGTAGATATTCGTCAATACAAATACTGGGCTAAAATCAAACGCATTACTGGCTGCACACCATAGATTTGTTCGATTACTTAGTTCAGACTTTTAAGGACACCTGATTCCAGTTAACTATCAAGTTTTTTTTTTTTTTTTTTGTGTGTGTGAAACATAAGCATTAAAAATATCATATCATATATTGTTATTTTTCTCTGATGCTTTAGGTGTATTATACAGTGTATTGTTTCATATATAGACTACTGTAGACAAAGATGCTACAGTTTAAGACATTAACAAACAAGTGGCACAATGAACATTGCTTACCTAAGCAATAATAGTTCCTGAGATGGAATATGAATTATTTGCCTATTAAAAGTGCATCTATAAAACTAATCATGCACTACTGTGACAGCCCTTCTAAGGGGTAGTGGTGGCTCTGTGGTTAAGGCTCTGGGTTACTGACCAGAAGGTTGGGGGTTCAAGCCCCAGCACCACCAAGATGCCACTGTTGGGCCCTTGAGCAAGGCCCTTAACCCTATCTGCTTCAGGGGCGCTGTGCCATGGCTGACCCTGCACTCTGACCCCAGCTTAGCTGGGATACGTAAAAACTAATAAATTTCATTGTATATATGCAAAAGAACTGTGTGTATAATGTGTGCCCAAAATAAAGGATTCTATTCTAAAATTATGCTGTCTAGCTGAAACTTGCATTTTTATTGCATGGCATATTGTGAAGTAACACTACTAAGAAACGTTCTGCCAACTCCCATTTAACAATACCTGCTTTCCAGGCTATACCCACCTTCATGTTACATCTGAATGTCACCTCAGCATAAACATTGCACATGTGGTCACCTGTACACTCATGGAATAGTTGCATTATCAAGTTATGCACTAACATATGGACAGCATTTGTTTCATTGCCTTGCTCTGATTGTAACACACTGTTGTAATTTTTTGCAGCACCCATTGTTAAACAGCACTACATCTGTATAGAGCGGTGTTTGGTGTTTCTAATCTTTCTGTGATCTTGATGTGCATTCAAGCATTATCATGCAAACCACCTGTCTAAACATGTTAATATGATTCATACAATCTCAATCAGAAGTAATAGTCTGTGATATGCAATCAGGTCATTTAGAGTATATTAATTAAAAAGGAATTTGTGAAATGAAAGACACACAAGTCATGTTAGGATTTTTCTTTTTTGTGGAAATATGTTACATTTATATTACAGGTATTCAAATGCCCCAAGGGAAAAAATAATAACAGTTTGAGACAGCAAAAAACAAACACAATCAGGACAACAAAATTTAGACAGGAAACCATACATACTGCATTTGTGACTTGCATCTGTAGAAAGGGTATCCATTGATGCCCTGGGTGGACCATAATCCATGTTAAGTGATACCCAATAAATACTTCAAATGTTGTTAATGTAACTTACAAAATATATCATATAATGTACTTTTTATTGAATTTCATAAGTTTGTGTACAAAAAATGTTTATAAATACACCCAGTCTCTACTGATGCTGTAGGGTACCATTTAATTTTTATCAGGTCACATCCCCTAACCTACAAACTGAAAATCTTCTACATATGCACATAGCGTGACCCACAACAATGAGGTCAGGTATATCTTGCCAAAGATCATGCATTAAAGATCACTTGTACTACAACTTAAAATAGGAAAACCTTTCCCAAATGAAAACAGTAACCTGCCTCATCTCTCATCTGAACTCATAATGGTGTGCAAGAAAACCCAAAGTAGTAGTACAAATTATTTAAAGGCACAAGCTTCGGCAATTAGTTCAATTGATAATGTGAACTGGAACAGAATCACAGTAGCTGCCTTATCACGGACTCTGCTGGCATCAGCCCCTCGGTAAAGTGCCACCACACTGAGATACAAGTCGGTTTGGAATACAGGAGGTGGACGATGATGGTAAAGGAGAATTTTCCTGTGCTTAGTCAAACCTCATGTCTAATGGTTCATCAAATCCTTTGTCTTCGTGTGGTCCAGTAGCCAAGAAGGAGGCCACAGGTGAGCCAGCAGCTGTGGAGACATTAAGCATCCCAGCCGCCCCACTACCAGCGGCATTACGCACTGCGATGCTGGTGACGTTAATGCCCAAAGTGAGTCTTGTCTGCTCAAGGGCTTTCTCTGGCACTGCAAAGGCCTCCAGTTTCTTCTCACCATTGGCCATGTAGGAGTTTTGGCAGCCCCTGCATATGCAGTCCAGACAAGCTTTGCGGTTGGAGTAACAAGGGCATCGTTGTCCACGGCAAGTAAGAACACTTGGGTTTTGAGTCGCTCTGCCGCACTTACAGCCCTTTTTCTCTTGCGCCTTTTTATAAACCACTTTCGTGGGGCTCCCTGGAATAAGGGTGGTACTCATAATCCGTTCTTTCATCTTCTCTTTCGATTTGGGAGTTGCCTGTTTGGACTTTGTATAGGCCTTTTTGGGTCCATGGTGGTCAAGAGTCTTTTTGAAATTTTTAGCAGGCACCACTAATGTCTTACCCACTTTAGAAAGGCCCCCACCATTGGGCACTGCCGCCATGTGGGGTATAGCCTGAACTGGGGATTCAGGTTCACACTTGATAGAAACAGGAGCTGAGATGCCCAACGTAGGGCCCCGGATGAAGGTGGAAATGGGTAGGGGTTGAATCTTTTCACTGTCACTCTCAGACCGAGAGCGCTTCCGATTGGACCGAGGCAATCTTGGCGTCAACGCAGAACAGGATATTCCCGAAGGTTGTGGAGTTTTCTGGGACGTTGGGTGCTGGGGCATGAGAACTTCTTGCGAATCGTGTGGGAGTGAGGAAAGCTGCCGAATTAGGTCTACAGATGTGGTTGAACAACCAAATGGTCCATTCAAGTTTCCCGAAGGTTCGAGGGTTGACTGTAAGATAGCAGGACATTCATCCTGGGGCACATGGTCTGGTTCTAGAGTCCTGAGTACCTCTTCTACACTCAAGAGGAGAGTGCCGCCATCATGCTTAATATCCTCTCCAAACCCACAAATGTCCACGGTAGTAGTACAAAGCTCCTCGCCAGCAGCCACTACGGCTTCACATATGGGGAACTCATTTGTGAAACTCTCTTCTTTCACCACCTCACCTCCACTCTCGCCCGTGTCTGAAACATTTGTCTCTAGTGAAGGCAAGCTGGCGGTTAATTCCTCCACATTGGTCAAACAACTACAATCTTGGAGACCATTTACCCCTAGAGGACTGAGGTCCTGTTCCTTGATCTCAGTCGAAGGGGATTGGCCCTCATCAGGGAGTGTTTCTGACATCGAGGGTGTAGGAGACTGGTTTGTCAAAGTCAGAGAGAGTGACTCCTCCCCCTGCCTACTGTCCAATGAGAGGCCCTCATGCAACAGAGCCAGTATGTCTGGGGCCACTCCCACTGCATTTGAAATGTTCTGGCCGAGAGGAGATTCTGTGATGTACTCGCAGAGCTTTCTGTAGCAGTCGACCAAGATGCACAGCTGCTTATTCTCTTCAAACTGCTCATAGTCTTTACACCAGCTGCACGATGGTTTCATCATCATCTTTTTGCCTTTACAAGATTTACAGACATAGTGCTGGCATGATGAGTTGGTTGGAGCTATTGGATCTTGAAGCAAATTTCCTAAATGAAGAAATCAAACAATTTCAGACCATGAAAACATTACAGCTCATTTAAAAACACATCAACATGCAAATTCTTCCATATATTGCTAGATGGAGCTATTTATCAACAGCCTTAATAAATTGGGAGCTCCTACAGGGTGTAGCTTTAAAATTACCATTCAAAACTGAAAATCAGCTTTGCAGATCCAAAAGCAAGATTAATGGAATATTCTGGGTTGAGCACAATCAACAGCATTTATGGCATAATGTTGATTACAGCAAAAAAAAAAAAAAAAAAAAAAAAAAGTTCGACTTGTACCCTCCTTTTCTTAAAAATAAATAAAAAAGCAGTGAGGCACTTACAATGGAAATCAATGGGGCCAATTTCTGGAGGGTTTAAAAGGTAGAAATGTGAAGCTTATTATGTTTTTTTATAAAAGTACTTTAGGAAGTTATAAGAATTCTTCAATTAAATCTTGTGTATTATTTGGGCTGTAAAGTGTTTTAAAAAGTCATTTTTGGGTTGCAGCATTACATCGCCATGGCAACAAAGTTGTAATATTGGATACATTTTAACAAAGAAAAATTTAGTAAGTGATTTGATCACACTAAATTCATGTTTACACGCATATTGTTGATGTCTTGAGGCAATAATTTTTGAAACAGTGAATATTTTAATGCTTACAGATCGGCGCCATTCACTTCCATTGTATGTACCTCTCTGTAACCCAGATTTTTGCTTTTGTTAAACGAGGGACAAATCGAAATTATTTTAATATCAACGTTATGTTTGTACTGAACCGGGAATATTCGTTTAAATAAACAACATTGTATACCGTGCTTATTTGATCATCGAGGGTTCTGTAACATTCAAGACCCACATAGTCATGTGATATTGCATGTTGTAGATCACATTACATGCTCGGCATATGGTTAGCAGGGGACCCAAATACAAACGCAGCCTCTTAATAAACACATGCACATATATCACATAAACGTGCCTTGATTAATATAAAATAATTCGATTACTATTTTATTAAAATATGCGAAATGTGCCATTTTTGTTTGGATTCAGTATTGATAACAATTCAAAAGCATTATTAAAAAAATATACATTATTGCTGCTATTGTCATTGTGGGTCAGGAATGTGTGGACTCTATGGGGGTGTGTCATGGTCGGTGGAGCTTTGGGAGATCACGAGCATCTATAAGCATGCATTTATCAAGCAGACGCGATCATGCAAGCATGCAATGAACAAGAAGAATAAAAATGACTCTCACCACACACAAGGCAGGCTAGAGACTGTCTGAAAAAAGGCAAGAGCTTATAGATTTCCGCCAATGCCTGGGGGTCCCGGGGATCGCACTGCAGCACCGACCGACAAGCTGACACGTAGAGAGTGGTCGCATTCACCGGGTTCATCTCAGCAGTGTCGCGCTAGACAGATCCACTCCGGGGAGGAAAAAAATGAAAAGGAGTGACGGTACAAGGCTTCAATCCCGCCAACAGCCCGCGATTCATCAATGCTGATGCATCCGGGCTTGCGATTCCGTCGAGTGCGAAATGCAGGGAATGCTTTATGCATGCGGAAATTTCATCAGATATTCAACTAACGTTGCACGAGCACGCAAAATGTGTCTTTATCCAGGAGCATTCATTAAAACCACTCCATCTTAGCGTTTGCCCCTCTTCCACGGCACTAAATACGCCCAAATCATCATCACAATCGGATAAAAGAGCATCCACGTTGATCCGATTCAAAAAACATTTACAGAAGCATTTGCAAAATACCCTCAGCAATACTCCATTAAAATCGGTGTTATAGTTTCGATTTAAAATTCAACAACAACAACACGCTGGTGGCGCTCTTCACCCCACCGGGCCTCAAAATAACCACCAAATTCAAACAGAGAGCACAGATTATTCGTATCCTGTATTAGAGCAGTCCTTACTTGCAATGCTATTCCAGGTGATTATTTATTATTTTAGTCGCGCATATGCGCAGGACGGGACACAAGCACAGTCTCTGTTATTGTCCGCCGCTCTTCATGGCGCTGCCGCTGCAAAAAAAAAAAGAAAACAGTCCGCTTTTTGTGTGTACCAGGTCTTCCAATGTGCGCTAAACAAGTAGAGTTAGTGCGCCAGTGATTCACCATGCAAGCTTACAATGTAACTGCGGGTCGCGTGTAACAAAGAACCCGCCAGTTTAACGTCCGTTTGATGTGAATTAGCCTACACAGGCCGACAGTGTGAACTGCTCCTCCAGGATATAAGGAACACAAATAGGCCGCTTCTCTTCTTTTTAGCGTTTATCCTGCCGTTTTCCTTTCGTTTTAGACGTGTTGAACCAATAAAAAAGACGGCTTTATCCACACCATAAATGCACAAATCATCCCTTTGCAGAAAAAAATAGAAATATATTCAGTAGCGATATTGAAATGTATGTGTATTTGTAAAGGCTTCTCCCCTCCCTTCCTCTCCGCATTAGAAACACGGAGGGGGCGCAACTGTCCACATCTCGCGAGAACAAGACAAGTTAGTCTATGCTCTGCCGTGCTGACTTCGCGATACTATCTCTAGCTTGAGAGGCTGGCGTCGATATCTCGCGAGAAGAGATCGCAAACCCGTGTGGCCGACTGGTTACCTTGGTTACATAAAACGTTATGTGTGTGTGGGGCGTGGCTCCTCAAGAGTAAACAACACGTTCAGCGAGAGAATAAAAATACATAAAATAATACGAAATTAAGTAAGTAATTAAGATGTCAATAGCTTGCCTTTATTAGTAAGGTTTGCTTATGATAGCATTCAAGATACCTGAGAGATGGAAATTATTAAATAACATTAATTACACTAAACTACAATAAAGGAATATTCTTGATTCAATACAAGTTAAGATCAATTGGCAGCATTTCTGGCATAATGTTGATTACCACCAAAAAATAATTTAGACTCGTCTGTCTTTTTCTTTAAAAAAAATAAAAAAGAGGCACTTGCAATAGAAGTGAATGGGGACTGTTTTT